>NC_082374.1:295563-405199 GCF_027477595.1 Haemorhous mexicanus | reverse complement strand
TGATTTCTGGGGGGTTTTCCCGGGTTTTCCCGGTTTTCCCAGTTTTCCAGGTGAGGGGCCAATTCCGGGAATCGCTCCCGGCTCTGGAGCGGGTCCGGAGCCGCTTCCTGACGCGCCCGGGAGGCGAAGGGAGGGGGACAGAGGGGAGGGAGGGGACAGGGGCACGGAGAGGCCACAAACGGGGCTGGGGGGGACAGGGGGGACGCTGGGAGGACACCCCAGGGGACACCCGGTGACAGGGGGACACGGGGGCGATCAGGAAGAGGCCGGAGGGGACAGGGGCCGCTGGCGGAAGGTGACAATGGTGACAATGGCACGAGGGGGCGCTGGCACCGGGCCACGTCCTGCGGGGGGAAGGTGGGGGTGGCACGTCCTGTTGACTCGGAGCTGGCAGTGTTCGTGTCCCCTTTGTCCCTGCCCCGACCCCCGCGCTCCTGTCGCGTCCCTCCCCGCTGTCCCTGCCATCTCTGTCCCCCAGCTATCCCTGCTCCATCCCGTGTCCCCCCCGTCCCCATTCCCCCAAGTCCTTGGAGGTCCATCCCAGTGTCCCTGTCCCCCGTGTCCCTGTGCCTCCCGTGGCCTCCAAGCCCCGGCCAGGGCCGCAGGAGGCTCCCGGCATTCCCGAAATTCCAGGGACAAGGACAATCCACGGGAGTGGCGGTGGCGCGGCCGCGGGGAGGGGACTGTGCCCTTCACGGTGGGGATGTGACACCCACGGGCTGCAGAAGTGAAAGCCCGGGCTGTGACAAGTGTCACCGGCCTGTCCCCCCCTGCAGCCGGCCTGGCGGTGACAGGAGGGAGGGTGGGCCGGGCTGGGTGCCACCACCGGGGCACTGGGGACACCGTGGGACACCACGGGACATCAGGGATGGGTGTCCTGGGGCTGGAACCGTCCTGGGGACACCCTGGGGGCATCAGGGATGTTCCCACGCTTCCAGGAGTGACAGAAAATCCCCTGATGTCAAAAAGCGACAGAATAGAGGAAGTGGCAGCCCTGGTGACACCGGGGCCCAATGGTGGCCTCAGGAGCCACCCCCGGGGGGGTGACAGGCGGGTGACAGGCAGGTGACAGCCCCGTCACGAGCTGGCCGTGGCACATCAGGGCTTGGGGGCTCAAAGCTGAGACCCCCCCCCGGTTTTAAGGCACAGGGTGGGACCCCAGGGGTGACAAGGAGGGGACAAGGGGGACGTGGCAGGAGGGAAAGAGGGGCAGGAAAATTGTCCCATCCCGGGACGGGGGACAGGAAAATTGTCCCCATCCCGGGACGGGGGACAGGAAATTGCCCCGCGGTGGGGCAGGAGAGGCCGGAGCCCTCCCCGGGCAGCCCCTCCAGCCCCGGTGGGTCCCGGCGCGAAGTCCCCGCAGTCCCGGAAATCCCCGGGGGCGGGACGGCAACGGGCCGGGATAAAAGCGGCGGCGCCCCGAGCGGGACGGGCCGGGACGCGGCGGGAGGGCAGACAAACAGACGGAGAAACAGAGGGACGGACACAGGGACGGGGGGTGCGGTGCGCACCTAGAGCCAAGCCCGAGACCCCGACCCGGACGGAGCGGGAACAACCCCGAGGGAACCATCCCGGAGAGCCCGAACCGAAACTTCCCGGGGAGCCCGAACCGACCCACCCGGAGAGCCCGAACCGACCCTTCCCGGGGAGCCCGAACCGACCCACCCGGAGAGCCCGAACCGAAACTTCCCGGGGAGCCCGACCGACCCACCCGGAGAGCCCGAACCGAAACTTCCCAGGGCCGGACCCGCACCGGATCCAACCCAGAGACCCTGAACCCCCCGACCCCCAGCGCTCCCCGCCCCCGGTGTTCCCGGCGCATCCCGGCGCTCCCGCGGGACCGGGAGCCGGCGTGGCCCCCGCAGGACCGGGAGCCGCCGTCCCCGCCGGGATGGTGGCCCCCGCGCTGCTGGCGCTGGCCCTGGGCGCCCTGGGTGTGGTGGCAGGTGAGGGGACACCGCGGGTGGCACCGGGCGGGCGGGGGGTGCCGGGGACCGGGCGACCCCCGGGGCGCGGGCGCGCGCGGTCCCCGTGTGTCACCGCTTGTCGCCGGTGTCGCCGCGCCCCGGCTGCCGGTGGCAGAGCTGTCGCAGCCCCGCCGTGCCGGGCCGCTGCCCGCCGCCCGCGCCGCGGATGGAGCGGGGAATTTTGTTAATTCTTGCGAAATCCATAGAAAGCCAGCGGGATTTTTCTTCGTCGCTCCCTCCCTGCGTTCCCGAGGCCATTCCGGGAAAGGGAGGGGACGGTTCTGCTCAGGGGGCCGGAAGATCGCGGCCCTGCCGGGGAATCCCCCGGCCCGGGGGGCTTCCGAGGGCCCGCGGGGGCTTCCGAGGGCCGGGGGGGGCTTCCTCCGCATTTTTGGGATTTCCTCTGCACTTTTGGGGGGCTTCCTCAAAATTTTGGGTTTTTTTTTCTCTGCTTCCCCCGCACTTTGGAGGCTTCTCAGTCACCCTGGGGGGTTTCCTCTGCTTCCTGGAGGAGCTTCGTCCGAATGTTGGGGGCTTCCTCAGCACCCCGGTGACCTCGGCTGGGAAACACCGAAATTCAGGGATGAGGATGAGCCTGGGAGTCTTTCCCCCGAAAACTTCTCGGGGAATTGGGAATTCCTGGCTGGGGAAGCTCCCTTAGGTGCACAAAGGACCCCCAAACCCCCCCCAGGACACCCGAGATTTCTGGATTCCTCTCCGGGAGGCGCTCAGGGGTAGCTGGATCCGATTTTTGGAGTTTTGGCCCCAGTGTGGGTCCAAGTGTGGAATTCTGAGGGCAGGGCTGGGGCTTTGTCCTGATGGATAAAGGGTGGGAAATGGATGTATTGACAGGAAAATGAACCAATTGTTAAGGTAAATCTTTAGACAAAAGGGTTGAGTCAGAATTATTTGCTACGTGGGATAGAAGGTAAAATTACTAATATGGGATGGGATGGAATTTTATAGTGATTTTACATTGATTTAAATCTGATTTTATAGGGATTTTTAGGGATTTCACTGGGATTTAGTTCAGGCCCCTTTCACCACAGCCCCCCCAAACTGCCCCACCCCATCCGGGGGCTCTTCTCCTGCTGTTTCCTCCCATTTTCCCACTATTTTCTCCCATCTCCCCCATTTTCCCACTGATTTCCCCCATTGTTTTCCTGCTGTTTTCCCCGTTTTTCCCCGTTTTCCCACCACGGCTCACCCCAGTGTCCCCTCCCTGTGCCAGTGCCCCCCGAGGGTCCCCTCGTGTCCCTGTCAGCCCCGGAGCCGAAGCCAAAGGAGCCGTTCAACGTCACCTGCAGCGTGGGACGCGCCGTCCCCGTCACCAACATCACCATCACCGCCAGCAACCGCACCTGGCCTGTGACACCGAGCCAGGACGGCCACCAGGCCACCGCCACGGTCACCGTCACCAAGGAGGGCAGTGTCCAGCTGGGCTGCACCGTCCACGTGGGCAGCAGGAAGGTCCAGACCAGCACCACCATCCAGGCCTACAGTGAGTGACCGCGCCAGGCCGGGGCCGGGCGGGGCCGGGCAGGTGACACCGCGGTGCCACCAAACCCCGCTGTCACCCGCAGATGTCCCCATGCCGCTGCTGGACGTCACCAACACCACCATGGCTGGCATGGAACTGGAGGGAAACTGCTCCCTGCCGGCCGATGCCTTCAGTGACATCCAGGTGAAGGCGCAGGCCCGTAACAGAGACCTGGGGGATTTTCAGAAGCCCCCGGTGCCCTTCAGCGTGCAGGTGCGGGAGGAGGACGCGGAGCGGGGGCTGGAGGTGACCTGCGTGGCCGAGATGAAGCCCTTCACCCCGAGGAAAAAATCCCAGCGGATCCGTGTGCTGGGTGAGAGCGCAGCCGCCGCCTTCCCGACGGGAATTCCGGCCCGTGTGCCAGCTTTTCCTGGTCCTTATCTCTCCTTTTCCTGGTCCCCATCCCTCCTTTTCCTGGTCCTTATCCCGGCTTTTCCTGGTCCTTATCCCTCCTTTTCCTGGTCCTTATCCCTCCTGGCTTTTCCTGGTCCTTATCCCAGCTTTTCCTGGTCCTTATCCCTCCTTTTCCTGGTCCTTATCCCTCCTTTTCCTGGTCCTTATCCCTCCTTTTCCTGGTCCCCATCCCTCCTTTTCCTGGTCCTTATCCCTCCTTTTCCTGGTCCTTATCTCTCCTTTTCCTAGTCCTTATCCCTCCTTTTCCTGGTCCCCATCCCAGCTTTTCCTGGTCCTTATCCCTCCTTTTCCTGGTCCTTATCCCTCCTTGTCCTGGTCCTTATCCCTCCTTTTCCTGGTCCCCATCCCTCCTTTTCCTGGTCCTTATCCCTCCTTTTCCTGGTCCTTATCCCGGCTTTTCCCGCAGTCAAACCACGTCTGGACATCGAGCGCTGCCCCCCGCAGCAGAACTGGACGGAGGGGCAGGAGGGGATCCTGACCTGCAAAGCCACGGGCACACCTGAGCCGCAGGTGAGGTGTTCCAAGGACGGGAACTCCCTCGAGCCCGGGATGGCGCATCCCGCCGACCGCGCCCACGCCGGGACCTACCTGTGCCGGGCCACCAGCGAGCTGGGGACGGCCGAGCGCAACGTCACCGTCTGGGTGCAGTGTGCGTGAGGGCTCCGGGGCCTCGGGGCTCTTCGGGATATTTTGGGTTCTTGGGGGTCTTTGGGGTTCTTGGGGGTCTTTGGGGTTTTTGGGCTCCTGGGGGTCTTTGGGCTCCTGGTAGTCCTGGGGGTTCTTTGGGATATTGGGGGTCCTGGGTGGTCTTGGGGGTCTTTGGGGTTCTGGAGGTCTTGGGGGTCCTGGGTGGTCTTGGGGGTCTTTGGGGTTCTGGAGATCTTGGAGGTTCTGGAGGTCTTTGGTGTTCTGGGGGCCTTGGGGGTCTCAGGTTCTGGAGATCTTGGAGGCCTTTGGGGTTTTTGGGCTCCTGGTGGTCCTGGGGGTTCTTTGGGATATTGGGGGTCCTGGGTGGTCTTGGGGGTCTTTGGGGTTCTGGAGGTCTTGGGGGTTTTGGGCTCCTGGTGGTCCCGGGGCACAGCAGCCCCCTCCCCACTGACCCCGGTCCCATTTCCGCGCAGACGACGACTCGTTCCCGCTGCTCCCGGTGCTCCTGGGGGCGCTGCTGCCGGCAGCCGCCCTCCTGGGCCTGATCGCTTTCCTCCTCTACCGCTACAACACCAAAATCGGCGAGTACTGGCTCTGGAAGCGGCAGCCGCCGCCGGACGCGCAGCCCCTGCGGTCCCCGGGCAGCTCCGCGGCGGCTGCGGCCGCTCCCAACGGATCCGCGGCCCCGTAGGCGGGGAGAGGCCGTGGAGCGGCCGGGAGCCCTGCCCGTCCCTCCGCCGCGGCCACCGAGGGGACAGCGACAGCGGGGACCGGCCAGAGCCCGCGCGGTGGATGCGGCTCCCAGGCTGGGATGGACTGGGATGGACTGGGATGGACTGGGATGGCGAGATCCGGCCGGGCCCCGGCGAGGATCTCCGGGGTTCGCTCCAGATTTTATCCCTCGAGTGTTTTTTGGGGTGGATTTGGTGACTTGGGAGGTCTCGGAGCTCAGGGCGGAGCGTCCGGGTTGAATCGCCGGGATTTCGGTGCTGGCGGGAGGACAAGGAGCAGGAGGGAGGGGACAGAGAGGCGACAGTGACACGTCCCACCAATAAACGCTGCAGGTGACATCCACAGGGGACCGGACTCTGCAGTTCCGGGGGCTTTTCCAGGAGCCCGGCCGGGGGGCGGCACTGGGGGGTGACCGGGCCGTGCCCACCCGCAGCCCGGCCCAGCGGGGACATTTTCGGTGTCCCGGTGTCCCCAGACCGCCCCCCCCGCCGCTCCAGGTGCTCCCGTCTGTCGCTGTCGCTTCGCCCACGCGCGGCCCGGAGCCGCCCACGCGGGGAGGGCTCTGGGGGCGTTCGGGGAGGGGCTCGGGGAGGGTTTTTGGGGGGGGGGAGGGGGGTTCGTGAAGCGCCGAGCACCGGGCGGGGGTGGGGGGTCCACGTGGGCGGGGGGAGGAGCAGCCCCGCGGGACCGGCGGCGCGCGCGGCAGCGGAGGAGCTGCCTTCGGCCTCAGCCGCCTCTTCCCCATCCTCCTCTTCCTCTTCTCCCTTCCCCATCCTCCTCCTCCGCTTCATCCCCATCCTCCTCTTCCTCTTCCCCCTCCGCCCTCCCAGTCGCCTCCGTCCTCCTCCGCTTCATCCCCCTCCCCATCCTCATCCTTCCCCTCCTCGCCGTCTCCATCCTCCTCCGCTCCATCCCCGTCCCCATCATCCTCCTCCTCCTCCTCCTCCCCTTCCTCCCCACCCTCCTCCTCCTCCTTCTCTCCCGATGGGCCCCCCCGGCCCGGCCACGCGGCTCTTGCCCCCCCTCGTTCTGGCGCTCGCAGGTAAAGGGGGGGGGGGACCCTCCAGAATGGGGAGGGGGCGTCTCTGGGGATCCCAAAAAACAGCGACCATTAAAGGGGGGGGCGGGGGGGGAGAGCCCGAAATCAGCAGCGACTTTTATTGGGGGGGGGTACAAGACCCTGGGGACTCCTGGGAGTGGGAGGGACCCCCAGAGACCACCCCCAAAACACCACAGAGGCCCCTTTAGTGTTGGGGGGGCACACAGGGACCCCCAACCCTATAGTGGGGACCCTTAAAACTGGGGGGGGGATGTCACACGCAGGGACCCCCAGGAGCCCAAAATCAGAGTGACCTTTAGGACTGGGGGGTTGGGGACACACGGGGACACCCCCAGGACCTCGGCAGTGGGGAGGGGGTCTTAGTCCAGGTTCACCGGGGTCCCCCCAGCCCGAACTGGGGGAACTGCCCGTGGTGGGGGTCTCGCAGGGGTCGCCCGGGGCACCTTCACGGTGGTGGCCTGGCCGCGGGTGGCCGTGGTGGCCTTCGGGGGCTCGGTGACCGTCAACTGCAGCCGCAGCGCCTGCCCGGGGGACAACGCCACGCTGGGGCTCGAGACCCCCCTGCCCGCGACCCCCGGGCCCGGGGGGCTCCGCTGGCAAAGCTTCCGGCTCCAGAACGTGTCCCAGTGGAGCCCCGGCCCCGTCACCTGCTCCGGCCGCTGCGGCGACACCGAGGCCAACGCCAGCGCCGGCGTCCTCGTCTACCGTGAGTGCCGGGGACCTCTTGGGGACACCGCGGGGACACCGAGGGGACACCCGCCTCGTGCCGTCCCCAGAGCTGCCGGAGCGGGTGGAGCTGGAGCCGGTGCCGGCGGTGGCGGTGGGGGACAGCCGGAACCTGACGTGCCACGTGCGGGAGGTGGCCCCGCTGCGGAACCTGACGGTGACGCTGCGGCGCGGCGCCGAGACGCTGCGCACCGAGAGCTTCGGCGACGCCGAGGGCAGCGCCAGCGTGGCCGTGAGCCACCTGCTGACCGTCACCCGCGGCGACCACGGCCAGGACGTCACCTGCCACGCCGAGCTGTCCCTGCGGCCGCACGGGCCCCTGTTCGCCCGCGCCGCTGTCCCCGTCACGCTCTCGGTGTTCGGTGAGCGGCGGCCGTGGCGTCCTCGCGTCCTTGTCCCCATCTCGGTGACCTCACCCTCCCGGTCATCAGGACCCCGTCCCTGGCTCTGGGGACGCGTCCCGGTCCCGGTGACCCCGTGTCCCCGCCGGTGTCCCCGCAGCTCTCCCGGAGCCCCCCCAGCTCCAGGCCCCCGCCATCCTCGAGGCCGGCACCTCGGCCAACGCCAGCTGCCGCATCACCGGCGCCTTCCCGGCCGGCGACATCCGCGTCACCGCCGCGCTGGACCAGGAGCCGCTGAACGTCACGGCGGCGGTGGCCGGGGACACGGTGACGGCCAGCACGGCGCTGTCCCCGAGCAGCCCCGGCCCGCGGGAGCTGAGCTGCACGGCCGCGGTGGCCACGGCGGCACGGACGGCGCGGAGGCAGCTCCACGTTTACCGTAAGGCGCCGGGGGGCGGCGGGGGCACCGCGGGACCCCGAGATCCCCTTGGATCCACCCGTGGAACCTTCCCGCAGGATTCCCCGCGCCCACCCTGGAGCTGAGCCCGGCCCCGGCCGCGGCGGGCAGCGAGGTGACGGTGACGTGCCACGCCGGGGCCACCGAGCCGCCCGCGGCGCGGCTGCAGCTCCGCGATGCGGACGGCGGGGTCCTGGCCGAGGGCCCGCAGCCCCGGCTGCAGCTCCGGCTGCTGGCCCGGCGCGACGACGACGGCCGCGAATTCCGGTGCCGGGCCAGCCTGGCGGTGGGCGACATCGTGGTGACAAAGGACGCGGACGCGCGGCTGGCGGTGCTCTGTGAGTGTCGCGCCAGCCGCGGCCCCGCCCGCCCCTCCCGGCATTCCCCAAATCTCTCTTTTTCCCTCCAGATCTTCCCGAAATCCCGGCCAGCGGCTGCCCCGGCAACCGCACGTGGGTGCGGGGCGCGCGGGAAGCGCTGTCCTGCCGCGCCACCGGCAACCCCGCGCCCACCGTGGTGTGCGGCCGCGACGGCGTCGCCGTGGCCACCGCCGAGCCCGAGCCGGTGACCCTCTCCCGCGCGGGGACCTACGTGTGCAACGCCACCAACGCGCTGGGCACGCGCAGCCGCCGCGTCACCGTCCGCGTGGAGTGTGAGTGGCACCGGGGACGCCGCCGGGGCGCGGCCGCCGGGTCCCCTGGGTGGCCGCCGCGGTGACCGGGTGGCCTCTGTGTCCCCCCCCAAGATGAGCCCACGCTGTCCGAGTCGGGGTGTCCGGCACGCCGGGTCTGGGTGGAGGGGCAGCGGCGGGAGCTGGAGTGTCGCGCCGACGGGGACCCCCCGCCCAGCACGCGCTGTGCCCGCGACGGTGGCACCCGCGACGGCGGCACCCACCACGGAGGGGTCACCCGCGGCCGCGTGGTCACCCGGGCTGATGGCGGCCGCTACGTGTGCAGGGCCACCAACAGGCACGGGGTGGCCGTGCGGAGCGTCATTGTCACCGTGGAGTGTGAGTGTGACACCGGCGAGGGGAGGGGACACCGGGGTGTGCTGGGGCTGGGGATGCGGCGGGGACCGGGACCAGGGTGGGACGGGGATCTGGGGGGGGCAGGGATGCCACATCCATGCCTGGAATTCCAGAGCCGGGATGGATGGGATGGGGATGAGGATGGGGGTGGGGATGAAGCCGAGCCCGGCTGCGCTCGGACCGGTCCCGGCGGTGCCGGGGGCGCTCCCGGTGGCTCCCGGGAGGGTCAAGGTGGTCTCACGGGGGTCCCCCGGCCCCATCACCCCCCTCGCCGCCTCCCCCCGGTTTTCCAGACCAGCCGAGCCTCGGCGAGCGCGGCTGCCCCGAGCGGCGGCGGTGGCTGGAGGGGACCCCGGCCGAGCTGGGCTGCGCCGCCACCGGGAACCCCCCGCCCCGCGTCACCTGCGCCAAGCTGGGCGACCCCGCCAACGCCACCGAGCTGGGCGACAGCCAGGACCCCCCCGGGGCCACCCCCAACGTCACCCGCGCCCACGCGGGCACCTACCAGTGCCGGGCCACCAACGCGCACGGCTCCGCCGTCCGCAACGTCACCGTCGCCGTGGAGTGTGAGTGCGGGGGGCGATTTGGGGGGAAAACCCGGGGATTCGGGGCATCCTCAGCACCGGCCGCTGTCGCCCCGGCGCAGACGGCCCCGCCGGTGTCACCGTGCGCGTCCTGCCCTCCGCCAACGTCACCCGCGGCAGCGGCTTCACCGTGGACTGCGGCGCCGAGGGGGTCCCGGCGCCCACCTACACCTGGGCGCTGCCCCCCGCCCCCAACCTGCGCCTGGCCGCCGACAACCGCTCGGTCACGGTCACCGGGGCCACCACGGCCAACCGGGGCCTCTACACCTGCACGGCGAGCAACCGGCACGGCCGGCGGGCCGGGAGCGTCGTGGTGCGGGTGGACGGTGAGCGGGGGCGGGGGGCGCGGTGAGCGGCGGTGCCGGCGGCCCCGGCCCGGTGTCACCGGCGCCTCCCGCCCCGCAGAGAGCTGGCTGGCGCTGCTGGCGGCGCTGGGAGCGCTGGGCGCCTCGGCCGCGCTGGGGCTGGCGGCGGGCGGCGGGTACTACCTGAAGAGCACGGCGTGCAAGAAGGGCGAGTACAACGTGCGCGACGCCGAGGGCTCCTCCGAGGCCGCGTGCCTGCACCGGCACCGCGACCCCCGCGCCGAGGTGTTCGGCATCCAGCTGAGCCCGCCCTGACCGGCACCGGCACCGGCACCGGCCTGCCGGGAGCCCCAGAGCCGGCCCAGCGGGATTTGGGGTGGTTTTGGGGGGTTTTGGGAGCGCGAGGACGCCAAGGATTCCCCCGGAGGTGCCCCTTGGCACCGGCAGGGGCCCGGGGAGGGTCTGGCATCCGGCCCGCCCAGCCGGGACCGGGACCGGGACCACCCCCGTGGGGTTTGGGGACCCCCGGAGAGCCCCACCCGCCCCACCCCAGCGGTTTTTGGGGGAATTTTGGGGGGCACAGCGCCCAGGACCGAGGGTTCCCCCGAGGGTTCCCCCCTCCCTACCCCGGCTCGTGGGGAGGGGGTTTGGGGGTCCCCACAAACACCGCCCCACACACCTCGGGGATTTTGGGGCGATTTGAGGGGTTTGGGAGCCGCGCCGAGCGTGGCACAGGCACCACTCAGGGCTGGGTGCTCGGGGGGGGCACACCCAAAAATCGATCAATGAACGATCAATAATCGATCAATGAACGATCAATAAACGATCCCGTGCTCGCGGGGGTCGCCGCCCGCTGTCCCCGTGTCCCGGTCCCCCACGAGCCTCCCGGCCCGGCCACCTCCTTGTCTCCAAACCCCGCCCCCTGTCCCAAAACCACTCCCCTCCAAAGCAGCACCCAAATGAGCCCAATTAGTGAGTAATTAATGAGCCAACGCTCGTTATCCCAAATCCAGAATCCCGGGAATTTTTTTTTTTGGGGGGGGTCGCCCTGCCACCCCCCGGGACTGGACCCCCACCCTCCTTGGGGGCAGTTTGGGGACGTGTCCCTAAATGTGAGGGTGACCCTGGATGAGGGGGAATTAATTTATTTTTGTTGGGGGGGGTCCCCTTCCCTGCAGGGTCTGGGGGCTCCCTCCCCGGGGTCGGGGGGTTTGGGGTCAGGGGGATTTTGGGGTGTCCCCGGCGTTTGGGGGTTTCTCCTCGGGGTCGGTGGGGTTTGGGGATGTGTCCTCCCGGGTCAGTGGGTTTGGGGTCAGGGGGTTGGGGGTCCCCCGGAGGTCAGTGGGGTTTGGGGTCAGTGGGTTTGGGGTCCTCCCGGGGCTCAGGGGGGTTTTTGGGCTCAGTGGGGTTTGGGGACGTGCCCTCCCAGGTCAGTGGGGTTTGGGGTCAGTGGGGTTTTTGGGGTCCCCCCGGGGCTCAGGGGGGTTTGGGGTCCCCCCGGGGCTCAGGGGGGTTTGGGGTCCCCCCGGGGCTCAGGGGGTTTTTGGGCTCAGTGGGGTTTGGGGTTAGGGTTAGGGGGGTTTTTGGGGTCCCCCCGGGGCTCAGGGGTTTTTGGGGTCCCCCCGGGGCTCAGGGGGGGTTTTTGGGGTCCCCCGGGGCTCAGGGGGGTTTTTGGGGTCCCCCCGGGGCTCAGGGGGGTTTTTGGGGTCCCCCGGGGCTCAGGGGGGTTTTTGGGGTCCCCCCGGGGCTCAGTGGTGTTTTTGGGCTCAGGGGGGTTTTTGGGGTCCCCCCGGGGCTCAGGGGGGTTTTTGGGCTCAGTGGGGTTTGGGGACGTGCCCGTCCACGTAGAAGTTGCGTGTCTGGCGGGGCAGGGCGATGCGCGCCCCCTCCAGCGCGGGGCTGAGGCGCAGCTGGCAGCCGAGCCGCGAGTTCTCCTGCAGCAGCGGCGCCTGGTCCAGCAGGTCCTCCTCCCTGCACGGCACGGGCACCGGTAACGGGGGAACCGGGGCTACCGGCCCGCCCTGGGGCTCGGGGGGGCCCTTACCGCTCGTCCGGCGGCGGGAGCCGCTCCAGGTGCGGCTCGCTGATGTAAACGTGGCAGGTGGAGCAGGCCAGCGAGGCCTCGCAGGCGCCTGCGGGACCGGGACCGCCGTGAGCACCGGGACGGCACCGGGAACGCCCCGGGAGCACCGGGACCGCCCCGGGACCCCTCTCTCAGTATCGGGAACCTCCCGGAGCGCGCTTCCCCCCGTCCCATTCCCAGCCCCGCTTCCGGAGCGCGCACACCCCGTCCCATTCCCAGCCCCGCTTCCGGAGCGCGCACACCCCGTCCCATTCCCAGACCCGCTTCCCGTTCCCGTTCCCAGCCCCGCTCCCGTCCCCGTTCCCGGTCCCGACCCTCCAGCTCCAGCCCGTGCCGCTGCGCCAGGTGCAGCACGTTGTCACCGACTCTGCCGCGCACCGGCACCTGCCGCCCCTCCCGGTCCACGAAGACGACGTTAACCCTGGGGAAAGGGGGGGACACACGACACCGGGCTCAGCACCGGGACCCGGTTCCGTTCGGGCGCCGCCGCCCCGGGAGGGCGTTCCCGGTACCCACACGGCGGCCTCGGGCGCCTCGGCCGGGGCCCCGCCGCCGCTGAGGCTGCGGGAGACGCCCCGGAGCAGCCGCCGCGTCACGGAGCCGCCGCTCGCCGCCGCCATGGGCGCCGCCATGTTGGGCGCCACGTGACCGGCCCACGTGACCCCGCGGGGCGGGGCCGAGAGGGGCGGGGCCTGCGCTGGGTCCTAAAGCCCGGCCGCGGATTTGGGGCGAAATTGGGAAATTTGGGGAAAATCTGGGGGTTTTTGGGGTCCAGAGGGAGACTGGGGGGGGTCTGGCGCGAGGAGGGGCCCGCTCTGATGGGGAAGGGGGGTGCGGGTGGTATTCTGGGTGATTTTTTGGGGGTCCCTGCCCCAGTCTGGGGACACAGGACGAAAGGAGAGGGCATCAGAAATAACGAAATGACACCGAAATAACCCAAAAAAAGGGTGGGGGGTAGAGATATAAATAGAACTTTATTTTGGGGGCGAAGGGGGGGAGCGAGGGGGGTGGGGGGACACAGCCCCCCCCAAATCCCCCTGTACAGCAAAACCAGACAGTAAAAACACGGAAAAGAGCTCAAATCCTGGGAAATCTCCCGCCCCCCCCAAAAAAAAACAAAGGAGAAAGAAGGAAGATTTGGTTGATTAAAAAAAAAAAACCAGCATTAAAGTAAAAAGGCCGATTTTACCCCCAAAAAAAGTGTAAAACGGCAGCGGCTCCAGTTGTTAAAAAAAGGGAGAAACTCAAAAAAAATAAACAGCAAAAAAATCCACCCAGTGAAATGTTTAAAGAGAGGGATTGGACCCCACAGAGAGAAGGAAACCCCAAAAAAAGGGGAAAAACCCCAAAAGCGGGAATTCCCCCCAGAAAAGGCTGGGGGTGCCTGGAATTGGAATTTTGGGGGCCCCCACCCCAAAGCAGCAGTTAAGGCAGGGAGCGTCTCGGGGGGCTCCAGGGGCTGCTCTGGGCAGGGGGAGGCAGAAAAACAACCCCAAACATTTCGGGGATATTGAGGGGGATTCTCCCCAAATCCTTCAAGGAATGTCCAAAATCCTAAAATCGCTTAAAAGAAAAAAAAAAAAACAACAAAAAACCCCCAAAAAAGCTAAAAAAAAAAAAATAGAAAAAGGAAATTGTGATGAAAATAAAGCAAAAACCATGGCGGGGTTTGGGCAGGATTTATAGATTTTTGGGGATTTTCTTTTTGAGGGTTTTTGGGGGATTTTTGGGTGGGGATTTTTTGGGGAAGTTTTGGGAATTTTTTGAGATATTTTTGGGGATGTTTTGGGGGTTTTTTTTGGATTTTTTGGGGATTGTTTTGGATACTTTTTGGGATGTTTTGGTGGTTTTTTTGGGATATTTTTGGGAATGTTTTGGGATATTTCTGGGAATGTTTTGGTGGTTTTTTTGCGATTTTTTGGGGATTTTTGGGGGTTTTTTGGGGATATTTTTTGGGGATTTTTCGGGGTTTTTTGGGGGGATTTTTTTGGGGTTTGTTTTGGGGCTTTTTTGGGCTTTTCCTCCACTAAAATATCCTTTTTCTCTTCAGGTAGGAGTCGGCGTAGTGGCCTCCCAGGCCCTGGGAGTGCTGGCCCACGTAGGAGCCCTCGGGGCTGGGCTCGGGCGACGGCAGCAGGTGGGAGAAGCCCCTCTTGTGCCCCCCCAGGGGCGTCTGCAAGGAGAATTTGGGGTCATTTCGTGAGGGTTTGGGGCCTTCGGGAAGGGTTCCTGTCATTTTGGGGGCGTTTGGTACCTTGGGGTGGGAGCTGGGGGGAGCCAGGGCGAGGATGGAGTCGGAGCTCGGGGGGACGGCGACGGCCTGGGGGGAAACAGGAAAAACAAAAGGGGGTTTAGGGGGTTTGAAGGACTTTTAGGAGATTTTATAACAATTTTTAAAGGATTTTAGGGGTTTTTTAAGGTTTTAAGGGATTTTTAAAGGACTTTAAGGGGTTTTTAAAGGATTTTAAGGAGATTTTAAAAGGATTTTAAGGAGACTGCAAGGAATTTTCAGGGGTTTTAAGGGGATTTTGAGTGGATTACAAGGAATTTTAAGGAATTCTAAGGGATTTTAAGGGGAAAAAAGGTCTGGGGTGAAAATCATTAAGATTGAAGGGATTTTAGGGGATTTGAATGGGATTTTAGGGGACTTGGATGGGATTTTAGGGGATTTGGATGGGATTTCAGGGGATTTGGATGGGATTTTAGGGGATTTGAATGGGATTTTAGGGGACTTGGATGGGATTTTAGGGGATTTGGATGGGATTTCAGGGGACTTGGATGGGATTTTAGGGGACTTGGATGGGATTTTAGGGGATTTGGATGGGATTTTAGGGGACTTGGATGGGATTTTAGGGGATTTGGATGGGATTTTAGGGGATTTGGATGGGATTTTAGGGGACTTGGATGGGATTTTAGGGGATTTGGATGAGATTTTAGGGGACTTGAATGGGATTTTAGGGGATTTGGATGGGATTTTAGGGGACTTGGATGGGATTTTAGGGGATTTGGATGGGATTTTAGGGGACTTGGATGGGATTTTAGGGGACTTGAATGGGATTTTAGGGGACTTGGATGGGATTTTAGGGGACTTGAATGGGATTTTAGGGGACTTGGATGGGATTTTAGGGGACTTGGATGGGATTTTAGGGGATTTGGATGGGATTTTAGGGGATTTGGATGGGATTTTAGGGGACTTGGATGGGATTTTAGGGGATTTGGATGGGATTTTAGGGGATTTGGATGGGATTTCAGGGGACTTGGATGGGATTTTAGGGGACTTGGATGGGATTTTAGGGGATATGGATGGGATTTTAGGGGATTTGAATGGGATTTTAGGGGATTTGAATGGGATTTTAGGGGATTATTAACAGATATTTAGGGATTTAAGGGAAGAAGGGCAGGGGGCACTGCAGAATGTGGGGAGGAGTCTCACCTTGCTGAGGTGGCTCTGCTTGAGCCCAGCCTGGAGGCCGCTGGTGAAGTAGGAACTGGGGGATCCTGAGAAGAAGGGGGGCCCTGGGGGTCCCAGACCCCCCCTGTCCAGCCCCGAGGAGGAGGAGGGGGAGACCTGCAAGGGGAGCACGGGCAGATGCAAACCCCCCCCCCCCCAAACTGCCAAAACCCCCAGATTTCCCCCCAAAAATCAGGTCCTACCTTGTGCCTGCTGGGCCCGAAGCCCCCGAGGATGGAGCCGGCGTGGTCGCGGGGCTGGGGGAAAATCCGGGACCCCAAATCCTGCCCGGGGGAAATTGGGGGGTTTGGAGGGGGGGATCCCCAAATTCCCAGGAAAAATAGGGAGGTTTGGGGGGGTTTCTTTATTTCCCATGAAAAACAGGAGGGTTTGGGTGGTTTTCCCTCCAATTCCCATTAAAAATTGAGTTTTTGTATTGGAGGGAATTGGCGGAAATTGTTTTTCCCTCCAATTCCCTTAAAAAATGGAGGTTTTGGGGTTTGTTCCCCCCCTCATTTTCTGGAAAAACCAAGCTTCTCTAATTCCCAGGAAAAGCAGGGATTTGGGGGTTTTATCCCCAGTTTAAAACTCCCCAAATTTCCTGGTTCCAACCCAAAATTCCCCCTGACCGGGAAGTCCGCGGCGAAGGCGTCGGGCGGGGGGGTCCCCAAAACTCCAGGTTTCACCTTAAACCCTTTTCCTGGAAAAAATAAATGTGAGATTGGTTAAAAAGAGGGAAAACCGCCCCCCAAAAAAGGGGGAAATTTCTGGGAATAAAAAGGGAAATTTCTGGGAATAAAAAAGAAAATTTCTGGGAATCAAAAGGGATTTTCTGGGAATAAAAAGAGAAATTTCTGGGAATAAAAAAGGATTTTTTGGGAATAAAAAGGGAAATTTCTGGGAATAAAAAGGGATTTTCTGGGAATAAAAAGGGAAATTTCTGGGAATAAAAAGGGAATTTCCTGTGACTCACCTGCCAGGCCGGGCGTGGGCAGGAGGCTCTGCAGGTTCAGGTAGGGATTGAGGGGGATCCTCAAATCTTTGGGGGGCTCCCCCAGCAGAGAGACCTGGGGGGGAATTTGGGGGGGCTCAGGGAGGTCCTGAGGGGGTCTGGGGGATCCCAAAGGGGTTCAGGGGGGTCCTGGAAGGGTTTGGGGGATCTTGGGGTGATTTGGGGGCCCTTGGGGGGCTCAGGAAGCTCCCAGAATTTGGGGGTCCCATCCCAGAATTTTGGGGGTCCCACCCTGGAATTTTGGGGGTTGCACCCTGGAATTTTGGGGGTCTCACCCTGGAATTTGAGGAGGAAGCCCACCCCATTGTTATTGGAGGTCCAATCCCAGAATTCTGGGGTTCCCACCCCGGATTTCTGGGGGGCCCACCCCGGATTTCTGGGGGTCCCACCCCGGATTTTTGGGGGTCCCACCCCGGATTTCTGGGGGTCCCACCCCGGATTTCTGGGGCTGGGGAGTGCTCACCGTGGGGGCAGGGGCTCCGCCCTCGCCCTGCTGGGCTTTGGGGAGGGGTTTGGGGAGGGCTTTGGGGAGGGGTCCCAGCCCCGGGGGGGTCCCCGGGGGTCCCAGCGCCGCCTTCTCCTGCGCCAGGAACGGGGCCAGGACCGGGGACTTGCCGCGGGGCTGGGCCAGGTCCCCGGGCACGGGACCACCTGGAAAAGGGGAAGGGTCTGGGAAGGGGCTCGGAGCCAGCCTGGCAGCAGCTCCCAAAATGGAAACGTGGGGGGGATGTGGGAGCGGGGAGAAAATCGGGAAAAGAGCTCAAAACAGAGGGAAAAACAGGCGGGGCTGGGGGGACACACCAGAATCCCCCTTTTCCCACCCAGATCCTCCTTTTCCCCCACAAATCCTCCTTTTCCAACTAGAATCCCCTTTTTTTCCACCAGAATCCCCCTTTTCCCACCCAAATCCTCATTTTCTCAACCCAAATCCCCCTTTTTCCACTAGAATCCCCTTTTTTCCACCCAAATCCCTCATTTCCTACCCAAATCTCCCTTTTCTAACCCAAATCCCCCTTTTCCCACCCAAATTCTTCTTTTCTCAACCCAAATCTCCCTTTTCCAACCCAAATCTCCCTTTTCCAACCCAAATCTCCCTTTTCCCACCCAAATCCCCCTTTTCCCACTAAATCTGAGGTTTCCCATTTTTTGGGGGGAATTTTCCTCTCCCCAAATCCACACCCAGAGGGGAAAAGCCCCCAGGTGAGGCTCCAGGTGTGCTGGAATTCGGGGTTTACCTGAGGGAATCTCCCCCAGGAGCTTCCCAGGGGGCTGGGCCAGGGAGCTCAGCGGGGAATCGCCCAAAATTCCTGGTTTCTGGAAGGAAAAAAAGGAGGATAAAGCCCTGAAAAAGCAGATTATCCCTAAAAAAACCCCATGGAAGTGGATTATCCATTAAAAAATCCATGGATACCCCGGCCCCGGGTGGAAAGAACCTCGGGAAAGAGCAAAATTCCAGGGAAAAAAGCTGTGAAAACAGCGAAATTCCAGGGAAACCAGCGAAATTCCAGGGAAACCAGCAGAATTCCGGGAGAAATGTGGGAATTCCAGCCTACCTGGGCCTGGCTGTGCAGAGCCAGCTGGAGCAGAGCCGTGGAGAGTGCTGGGTTGGGCACCAGGGGAAGGGAGGGAGCAGCTCCCAAAATTCCTGCTGGGAACAGGAGGAGGAGGAGGAGTGGCACAGAAATTCCCGAAAATTGCCGTTTTTGCCCCGAATTCCCCGAATCCTACCCTGCTTGGCCCCCAGGGCCCCATGGAGCAGGGGGTTGAGCAGCAGCTGCAGCGAGGCCGGGTTCCCGAGGCTGCCCAGGATCTGCAGCAGGGTGGGCTCGGGGAGGAGCCCCTTGCCACGGTTCAGAGCCTTGGAAAGAGGGAAAAGGGATTTGGGGGAAAAGCGGCTGGGGGCTGCGGTTTGGGGTCTGGGGTTTGGGGTTTGGGATCTGGGGTTTGGGATCTGGGGCTTGGGGTTTGGGATCTGGGGTTTGGGATCTGGGGTTTGGGATCTGGGATCTGGGGTCTGGGGTTTGGGATCTGGGGCTTGGGGTTTGGGATCTGGGGTTTGGGATCTGGGGTCTGGGGTTTGGGATCTGGGATTTGGGGTCTGGGATCTGGGGCTTGGGGTTTGGGATCTGGGATTTGGAGTTTGAGGTTTGGGATCTGGGGTTTGAGATCTGGGGTTTGGGATCTGGGGTTTGGGGTTTGAGGTTTGGGGTTTGGGATCTGGGGTTTGGGGTCTGGGGTTTGGGGTTTGGGATCTGGAATTTGGGGTTTGGGATCTGGGGCTTGGGGTTTGGGATCTGGGATTTGGGGTTTGGGATCTGGGATCTGGGGTTTGGGATCTGGGGCTTGGGGTTTGGGATCTGGGGCTTGGGGTTTGGGATCTGGGGCTTGGGGTTTGAGGTTTGGGATCTGGGGTTTGGGGTTTGAGGTTTGAGATTTGGGATTTGGAGTTTGGAGTTTGAGGTTTGGGGTCTGGAGTTTGGGGTTTGGGATCTGCGGTTTGGGGTTTGAGGTTTGGGGTTTGGGATTTGAGGTTTGGGATCTGGGGTTTGGGATCTGGGGTTTGGGATCTGGGGTTTGGGGTCTGGGGTTTGAGGTTTGAGATTTGGGATTTGGAGTTTGGAGTTTGAGGTTTGGGGTCTGGAGTTTGGGGTTTGGGATCTGCGGTTTGGGGTTTGAGGTTTGGGACCTGGGGTTTGGGATCTGGGGTTTTTGATCCCGGAAAGATCAGGGTGATCCCAACAGGATCCCAGCTCTTGGCACAAGCAAAAGTCCCAAAAATCCCATGGCAAGGCAGGGAGGAAGAACAGGAGGATGAGGGTGAGGAAGGGGATGAGGATGAAGATAAGGATGAGGATGGAGACAAGGCTGAAGATAACGATGAGGATGAGAATGAGGAGGGTGAGGATGATGAGGATGAGGGTGAGGATGACAATGGTGATGATGATGACAGTGAGGGTGAGGATGAGGATGATGATGAGGATGACAATAGGGATGAGGATGAGGATGATGATGACGATGACAGTGGGGATAAGGATGAGGATGATGACGAGGATGACAGTGAGGATGAGGATGAGAATGACAATGGGGATGATGATGACAGTGAGGGTGAGGATGAGGATGATGATGACGATGACAGTGGGGATGAGGATGATGATGAGGATGACAGTGGGGATGAGGATGATGATGAGGATGACAGTGGGGATGAGGATGAGGATGATGATGAGGATGACAGTGGGGATAAGGATGAGGATGATGATGAGGATGACAGTGGGGATGAGGAAGAGGATGCTGACGAGGATGACAGTGAGGATGAGAATGACAATGGGGATGATGATGACAGTGAGGGTGAGGATGAGGATGATGATGAGGATGACAGTGGGGATGAGGATGAGGATGATGACGAGGATGACAGTGGGGATGAGGATGCTGACGAGGATGCAGCTGAGGGCTCACCGTGGCCTGCGCGGCGATCAGCGCGGCCAGCATGCTGCGGCCGGAGGGGCCGGGCGCGCAGAAGGACACACGGATGTGCTGCCCGGACAGGGGGAACCCGTCTGTGGCCAGCTGGGCTCGCTCGGCCGCCTCTGGGGACTCGAACTCCAGCACTGCAAAGCCCTTGGGCTGCCCGTCCTGCCCGTAGGCCAGCTGGGGACAGGGAGGGACAGGGGGACAGTGAGGGGACAAACGGGGGAAATCCCACCCAGACCCCCAAATCTGCCCCGAATCTCTGGATGCCACCAGTCTTCCTAAATGTGCCAGCCCCAAATCCTCCCCTCAGCCCCAAATCCATCCCAGATACCCAACCCCCTTCCTTCTCCCTAAATCCACCGTCCATCTCCTAATCCCTCCCTCAGCCCCAAATCCCTCCGGTCTCACTAAATTCCTCCTCCATCCCCAGACCCCAAATGCCAGACCCCAAACCTCCCTCTGACCCCACCTGGCAGAAGGAGGGCTCGCAGACCCCCTCGAACACTGCTCTCAGTCCCAGCAGGTCGCTGAAACCCCAGAGCAGCCTGTGCTCTCCTCTCCCTGACCCCAAATCCCCCCACACCCCAAACCCCAGACCCACCTGGCAGAAGGAGGGCTCGCAGACCCCCTCAAACACTGCTCTCAGTCCCTGCAGGTCGCTGGAGCCCCGGGGCAGCCTGTGCTCTCCTCTCCCTGACCCCAAATCCCCCCAGACCCCAAACCCCAGACCCACCTGGCAGAAGGAGGGCTCGCAGACCCCCTCGAACACCCTGCGCAGCGCCTGCAGGTCGCTGGAGCCCCGGGGCAGCCTGTGCTCTCCTCTCCCTGACCCCAAACCCCCCCAAACCCCAGACCCCAAACCCCAGACCCCAAACCCCAAACCCCAGACCCACCTGGCAGAAGGAGGGCTCGCAGACCCCCTCGAACACCCTGCGCAGCGCCTGCAGGTCGCTGAAGCCACGGGGCAGCCTGTCCACGCACAGGCAGCGCGAGTGCAGCAGCTCAGGGCTCAGCTGGGCCGCGTCCACCCAGTGCACGTGCAGGCTGCGGCTGCCCAGCCGCTTGCCCAGCAGCTCTGAGCGCGCCCGCGCCGCCGAGTCCTTCTTCATGAACTCCACGAAGCCGTAGCCCTTGGAGTGGCCCGTGGCCCGGCTGTAGACCAGGAAGCAGCGCTCCAGGCTGCCGAAGGGCCGCAGCAGCTCCTCGAACTGCGCCTGGCTCAGCAGGCGGGGCAGGTTGGCCACGCACAGCACGGCCTCCGTGGGCTGCAGCTGCACCCGCAGCGCGCGCTGCCGCAGCGAGCGGCCGTGGAAGCGCCCGACCGCCGCCGCCGCCTGCTCGGCCGTCAGCAGCGTGACGAAGGCTGGGACGGGGAGAGAGAGACGGGCTGGGAATGGGGCTGGGAATGCGCTGGGAATGGGGGGGGAATGGGGAGAAACGGGGCTGGGAATGGGGCTGGGAATGGGCTGGGAACGGGGCTGGGAACGGGGCTGGGAATGGGGCTGGGAACGGGGCTGGGAATGGGGCTGGGAATGGGCTGGGAACGGGGCTGGGAACGGGGCTGGGAACGGGGCTGGGAATGGGGCTGGGAATGGGGCTGGGAATGGGGGGGGGAATGGGGCTGGGAATGGGGCTGGGAATGGGGCTGGGAATGGGGCTGGGAATGGGGGGGGAATGGGGGGGGAACAGGGGAAACGGGGCTGGGAATGGGGGGGGAATGGGGCTGGGAATGGGGCTGGGAATGGGGCTGGGAACGGGCTGGGAACGGGCTGGGAACGGGCTGGGAACGGGGCTGGGAATGGGGGGGGAATGGGGGGGGAATGGGGGGGGAACGGGGAGAAACGGGGCTGGGAATGGGGCTGGGAATGGGGCTGGGAATGGGGCTGGGAATGGGGCTGGGAATGGGGCTGGGAATGGGGGGGGAACGGGGAGAAACGGGGCTGGGAATGGGGGGGGAATGGGGCTGGGAATGGGGCTGGGAATGGGGCTGGGAATGGGGCTGGGAATGGGGGGGGAACGGGGAGAAACGGGGCTGGGAATGGGGCTGGGAATGGGGCTGGGAATGGGGCTGGGAATGGGGGAAACGGGGGGGGGGGGGAACGGGGCTGGGAATGGGGCTGGGAATGGGGGGGGAGAAACGGGGCTGGGAATGGGGGAAATGGGGCTGGGAATGGGGGGAGGAATGGGGAGAAACGGGGCTGGGAATGGGGGAAATGGGGGAGAAATGGGGAGAGAAATGGGGAGAGAAATGGGGAGAGAAATGGGGAGAGAAATGGGGAGAGAAATGGGGAGAGAAATGGGGAGAGAAATGGGGAGAGAAATGGGGGAAACAGGGCTGGGAATGGGGGGAAATGGGGTTGGGAATGGGGGGAGAAATGGAGGTTGGGAATGGGGTTGGGAATGGGGGAGAAATGGGGAGAGAAATGCGATTGGGAATGGGGAGAAATGGGGCTAGGAAAAAGGGTTGGGAATGGGGGGAGAAATTAAGGTTGGGAATGGGGAGGATTTGTGGAAAAACGGTGTTTGGGAATGGGGAGGGTTAATGGAGAAATGGGGTTTGGGAGTGGGGAGGATTCCTCCAAAAAGTGGGTTTGGAAAAGGGGAAGGATGAATTAAAAAATAGCTTTGGAAATGGGAAGGATCCCTGGAGAAATGGGGTTTGGGAAAGGGGAGAATTCCTGGAAAAAGGGGGCGTGGGATGGAAAAGCATCCCCAGGTGGGAGCTGGGGGAGCATCCCAGGCTGCTCCCAGGGCTGCTCCTCACCCGTGCCCTTGTACTTGTCCACGAAGCAATACTTGAGCTCGTAGTCCTTCAGCAGCTCGTGGATATCCTGGAAAAAACCGGGATTTTCCATGGGAATGGGGGAAAAGAGAGTGGGGCTCACAGGGCAGGAGAGATCCTTCCCTTTCTCAAAACCCTTTTGCCAGGAATCCTTCCCCTTTTTTACACTAATCCTCCCTTTTCCCAAACCCCGTTTTCCCAGGAATTTTCCCTTTTCCCAAACCCCCTTATCCTAGGAACCCTCCTCTTTCCCACCTCCCCTTTCTGAGGAATCCCGGCGCTCCCGAATTCCCGGGAATTTCCGCTGGCCGCGGGATCCAGGCTTTATCCCAGAGTTTATTCCCTCGGGAGAGCCCGGGAAGCTCCGGCTCCTCCTCCTCCTCCTCCCGGACCGGCTCCTCCGGCTCCAGCCTTTGCCCTTCCCCAATTAATTCCCAACCTTCGGCCTCGGGGCGATGATTTCACGCCGGGACCGGGACCGACAAGGGAAAAACGAGCCCGGGGGGGCTGCGGGAATTCCAGGCGGATCTTTGGGGATTGCGGGTTTTGGGGGAAAAAAATGGGATTTGGAGGCAGAACAGGGAAAGGTTCGGAAGGAAGGAGAGATCCGGGAAGGATTTGGGGCTCCGGCCCCGCTTCCCCGCTCACTGCCCGCATTCCCGTTCCTCTTCCCGGTTTCCACTCCCTCCCCTCACCCCCGTTCTCCATTCCGTTCCCGGTTCCCCCCTCACCTGGTTGGTCACATCCGCCGGTAAGCCGCGGATCAGCACCTTCCGCCGGTTCCGGAACTGCCGCTCGCTGTGCTCCAGGCGGCTCCGCACCTCGGCCGGGTCCAACGGCGGCAGCTCCTCCTCGGGGGCCAGGCCGGGCCCCGCCGGTGGCTCCGCTCCGGGCCCGGGCCCGGCCCCGCTCACCGACAGCGCCGCCGCCATCTTGGCCCCGCCGCCGCCCGCCACGCCAACAACGCGCCTTCTCATTGGAGGAGGGGCCGGTCTCAAATATCCGAGGCGCGGATTGGGCGGCGCGGAAAAACACAGCGGATGAGCCAGCGGTTGCTATTGGACGGGAGGGAGGGCTCGTTGTGTCCGCGGCTGGGATTGGACAGTAGCGGGCGAGCCCCAAGATAGCTGATTCCTATTGGTTGGTTCCGTTGGACCGTTGAATACACCAAAACATCCCAAATAGAGACCCCAAAAAACCCAAATGGACCCCAAAATAACCCAAATAAATACCCAAAAATAACCCAAAATTGACACCCCAAAACAACCAAAATAGAGACCCCAAAATAACCCAAATAGACCCCAAATAACCCCAAATAGAGACCCCAAAAAAACCCAAATAGAGACCCCAAAAAAACCCAAATAGACCCCAAACAACCCAAACAGAGACCCCAAAAATAACCCAAACAGCGACCCCAAAACAGCCCCACAGAGAACCGAAAAAACCCAAACAGAGACCCAAAAATAACTCACATAAAGACCCCAATATAACCTAAATTATGACCCCCAAATAATCCCAAGCAGAGACCTCAAAAACCCCAAAGAGAGGCCCTAAATCCCCAAACAGAGACCCCAAACACGGAGCCTTTTCCATCCTTTATTCAGGGACCCTTTGGATCCCCCAAAATCCCGGTGACTCCCCCCAGACCCCAACTCCCCGCCCCAAATTCCAGGGGTTTTCCCCCAAATCCCCCCCAGCTCCTGGGGGGGAGGGCACAGCAGGCAATAAATAAGGGAATTTTTGGGAATTCCCCAAAACCCCGATAAAGTGCCAGGTTTGGTTTGGTGTTTTTTTTTTTTTTTTCCCCGTGGAATTCCCGTTTTTGGGGTTTTTTTTGGGAAAAGGCCCCAAATCATGGAGGGCAGGAAGGAGATCCAGCCCCCCCCGCCCCCCAAAAACGACCCCAGCCCCAAACGGGGGGAGAGGATGGGGCTGGGAATAAGGCAACAGTTCCAGAAACGCACAAATCCACAAATCCCCCCTTTTCACCCCAAAACCCCCGGCCCCAGAGCTCGTTCACAGTGTTCGGTGGGAGGGGGGGAAGCAATCAGGAATTTTGGGGGGGTTGGTCTGGAATTGGGGTCCCTCCTCTTCCCATGGAACTTTGGGGGGTTTTTCCTTCCATTTCATGAATTTTTGGGTTTTTTTTTTCTCCCCCCCAGTTCACAGATTTCTTTTCTGTCCTTTACCCCTTCCATGAATTTTTTGGTGTTTTTTTCTCCCCATTCCATGGATTTTTGGGATTCCCCCCCACCCCATTCCATAGGATTTTTTTTGGGTTTTTTTCTTTCCCCTACTCCATGGGATTTTTTGGGGTTTTCTCCCCATTCCATGGGATTTTCCCCCCATTCCATGAGATTGTTTGGTGTTTTTCCACCCCTACTCCATGGGATTTTTTGGGGTTTTCTCCCCATTCCAGGGATTTTTTTTGGGGTTCCCCCTCACTCTCCCCATTCCATGGGATTTTTTTTGGGTTTTTTCTTTCCCCTATTCCATGGGAATTTTTGGGATTTCCCCCCCCCATTTCATGGATCTTTTAGGATTTCCCCCCCATCCCATGGGATTTATTGGGGTGTTCCCCCCCCCCCAGCTGCATGGATTTGGGGGGGGTTTCCCCCCCTCCATTCTATGGGACTTTTCCCCCCATCCCATGGGATTTTTTTGGGTTTTTCGCCCCCATCCCATGGGATTTTCTGGGGTGTTTCCCCCCCAATTCAATGTGATTTTTGGGATTTTTTCCTCCCCATCCCAAGGGATATTTTTGGGGTGATTTCCCCCCCATCCCCTGGGATTTTGGGGTCCCCCCTCAGCAGAGGTTGAAGACAGAGGGGGCCTGAGCCCGGTACTTCTCCTGGAAGCTCCTCAGGACGGGCACGAGGTTGGGGAAGGCCGGGCGGAACGAGGCCTCGGCCTCCCAGCAGTTCTTCATCAGCCGGTAAACCTGGGGGGAAACGGGGAAATCCTGGGAAATCCTGCCCCAAAATCCCCAGAAAACGGGAAATCCCGGGAAATCCTGCCCAGGAATCCCAGGAAAACTTCCCCCGAAATCCCGGGAAAACCTCCCTGGGAATCCCGGGAAAATCTCGCTCCCCTTCCCCCAGGAATGTGAAACATTCCCCTTTCCTGTCCTCCCTTCCCACTTTGCTCCTCCTCTTTTGCATTTTTGTCTCCTTCTCTCCACATTTCCCACCTTTCTTCCTCCTTTTCCTCATCTTTCCTTCCCCATTTTTCCTCCTCCCACGTTTTTACTTCCTCCTTTTTCCCTTCCTCTTCCCCACTTTTCCTCTTTCTCTCCCCTTCCATTTTCCTTTCTCCCTTCCCATTTTCCCCCTTCTCCCTTCCCCGTTTCCCCCCTTTTCTCCTCCCTCTCTCCCTTTTCCTCCTTCCCTCCCCATTTTTCCCCATTTTCTGCCCCCTTTTCCCTGTTTCCCACCTCGCAGGGACAATCCCTGGGCATGGGGAGCCTCTTCCCCCTCTCCAGGAGCTCGATCAGCCTCAGCACTGTCATCTGCCCCTGCGTGGCCCCGATCATCTCCAGGAATTTCTGTGAGGGGAGGAAAAAAACCCCAAAACATGGGGGAAACCCCTGATTTTGACCCAGAACCCCTGGAACTCCCACGGGACTCACGGCCGGGGGGCTGCTCCCGGGGTCGCAGCGCGTCAGGAGCTCGTAGAGGGTCACCCCAAAAGACCAAACATCCGAGGCATAGTAGAATTTACACTCCTTGAGGCACTCCGGGGCGTACCTGGAACCACCTGGGGTCACAGCTCTGGGGTTTGGGATCCAGCAGCACTCCCAGCAGGCTCCCAAACCCCGGAGTCCCTCACCAGAACACGGGGCTGTCGCCGTCCTCCCGCACGCGGTAGTACTCGTGGCCCTCGGGGACGGCCTTGGCCAGCCCAAAATCCCCAATTTTCACCACGTGCTCGTTCTCCAGCAGCACGTTCCTGGCAGCCAGGTCCCGGTGGATGTAGTGCAGGGAGTGCAGGTAGGCCATGCCCTGGAAAAACGGGGCAAAAAAAAGAAATTATGGCTGGATTCGGGAAGGTTGGAAGTGGTTTTGGGGGGTTTGAGGCATTTCTGGGGGAATTGTGAGGTATTTTCGGGGGTTCATCCCCTTTTTTTTTGGGAATCGGCCCCATTTTTGGGAATTAAGCCCCATTTAAGGGTTGGCACTCCTGTGTTTGCCCATTTTTGGGGGGAATTCAATCCCTCCCTCAAAGCCTTACTTTGAGGTGTCAGCTGAATTTTTGAGGGGTTCATCCCCATTTCTCGGGGATCAGCCCCATTTCCAAAGGGTCCACCCCATATTTTGGGAATTCAGCCCCATTTCCAAAGTGTTCCACCCCATTTTTTTGTCAATTAAGCCACATTTTGGGGCTGTAACCCCCATTTTTGAGTCGTCCAACCCCATTTTCCCAGAAATCATCCTGTATTTTTGGGATCCAGCCCCATTCCGGGTTCACCTCGCAGATCTGCTGGGCAAAGAGCAGGAGGTGGGACAGGCTCAGGGGGTGCTTGGGCAGGAATTCCCGGAGGCTTCCCAGCGGGACGTACTCCATGATCAGCTGCACCACCTTGTCCCCTGCAACAGACACGTGGCAATGCGGGGACCACCCTGAGAGCCCCCAAATTCCTGCCAGGACAGCGATTCCCAGCCAAAAAAAAACGTGGGAATTGGGGTTTTTTAAGCTCTCCATGGCTGATCCACTGGAAAATCCCGGGGGTTTCTCCCTCACCCTGCTCGCTGCAGCAGCCCTTGTACTTGACAATGTTCTCGTGGTACAGGGTCTTCAGGATCTGGATTTCCCTCTTCCAGGAGCTCAGGAGCTGGGGGCTGCTCCCAGATTTCAGGGATTTCACCGCCACCATCTCCCCGGTGCCGTCGTTGGTGGGGTCGTAGCAGCACAGGCTCACCTTTCCAAAGTGGCCCTGGAGAAGGATAAATTTTTGGAATTTGGGCAGGGAAAGGAGGTTTTGGGGCTTCCCTGTGCTGGGAGGATGCTGAGGGGTGTCAACAAGGTTCAGAAATTGAGGGCGAAATCAGCAGGGAAAATAGGTCAAAATGTGAAAATAAGGATTAAAACGTGAAATTTTGGGTCCAGCCAGGGAAATACGTAGGGAAAAGAGTGAAATTTTGGATCCAGACAGGGAAAGGAGCCTGCCCAGCTTCCCTAGAATTCCAGACCTCAGGACGCCACTGACCTCCCCCAGCTCCCGGATTTTCTTCAGGTACCGCTTCTGGAAGACGGTGGGATCCGACACCGGGAAGTCGGGATTCACCGACGTGACGTCCACGAGGTCTGCGAGGGACCTTGGGTTTTCCTTTTTTGCCTTTCCTCCCTTTCCCCCACAGAATCCCGGGATTTTCCTTTTCCCGCCCCTCACGGAGCGGCGACAGCCGGGTCAGCTCCCTCACGCCCCTTTCTCCACAGAATCCTGGGATTTCCCCCACTCCCCGATCCAGGACCTTCATCCCCGTTTCCTCGGGATTTCCCTCACAAAACCCCGGGGTTTTCCCCCATTCCTCCCGGGATTTTTCTCCCTTTCCCCAGGATTCCTCCCCGTTCCCTCGGGATTTCACCGTTCCCGCCCTCACGGAGCGGCTGGAGTCGGGTCAGCTCCCTCACGCCTCTTTTCCCCACAAAACCCCGGAATTTTCCCTTTTTCCCGCCCCGCACGGAGCGGCTGCAGCCGGGTGAGATCCCTCACGCCCCTTTCCCTTACAGAATCCCCGGGATTTTCCCCATTCCTCCCGGGATTTTTCTCCCTTTGCCCAGGATTTCTCCCGTTCCCCTGGGATTTCCCCGTTCCCGCCCTCACGGAGCGGCGGCAGCCGGGTCAGCTCCCTCACGCCTCTTTTCCCCACAGAATCGCGGGATTTTGCCCCGTTCCCTCCGGGATTTTTTCCGTTTCCCCGGGATTTTCCCTCGTTTCCCTGTTTTTTTTCCCCGTTTCCCCAGGATTCCTCCCAGTTCCCCTGGGATTTCCCCGTTCCCGCCCTCACGGAGCGGCGGCAGCCGGGTCAGCTCCCTCACGCCCCTTTTCCCCACAGAATCCTGGGATTTCCCCCATTCCCCGATCCAGGACCCTCATCCCCGTTCTCCCCGGGATTTTTCCCCATTTCCCCCCCTCACGGTGCGGCTGCAGCCGGGTCAGCTCCCTCAGCACGGTGCGGAAGGACGGCCGCTCCACCGGGGTGTAGTTGAGGCACCGGGAGATCAGCGAGGCCAATTCCCGGCACGAAGGCTCCGGCAGCCGGTGCCTCTTCTCGTAGAAACGCTCCTTCTGCGGGAAGAACAGGGGAAAAACTCCAAACCCGACACCCAAATCCAGCCCCAAACAGGGAAAACAGCGGGAATCACCTCGGAGGGAGTGCGCTCCTTCAGCGGGACGTCGGCGTCGAAGCAGATTTCCAGGAGTGTTGTCCCAAAACTCCACTTGTCCGAGGCCGTGCTGAGGTTCCCCACATCCCGAATGCATTCCGGGGCGATCCAGGGAATTCTGTCCACGCGCTCTGAGGGGCACATCCCACCAGGAAAGTATGAAATGTGTATTTCAATTATTTATTGGGGGTGACGGCGTGTTTGGGGTGTTGGTCTGTTATGTGTAAAACGTTAAAAGTGAAGGGTTAAAGTATTAAATATGGATTGTTATGCATAGGATATGAAAGGTGTAAAAAGGGATATTAAAGGCATAAAATATGGGATGCTAAAGATATAAAATTGGGGATTTTAAAGAGATAAAATACGGGATTTACAGGGGGAGAGCCCATGGTAAAAGCATCCCAGGCATTGGAATGGGGTGTGATCATCCCTGACAGCAGCTTGGGGACCAAACCAGGTGTAATTCCCATATTCAAATGCCAAATATTGGGAAAATTCGGGTTGGAAAAGTTGGGAATACTCTGTGAAAAGAGCTCTGGCCACAACCTATGGGAATTATCAGGGAAAGGGGGGGAGAAAGAACCTGGATGTTGCCCCTGAAAATCCCATACCTTCCCGGGAGAGCACAGTGAAGCTGACCCCGGGGTCGCTGAGCTTCACGAAGGGCATGGATCCATCCTCCAGCCCCTTCCTGGCCAGCAGGATGTTCTTGGCACACACATTCCCATGCACCAGGTTCTTATCCTCCTGGGAAAAGCACAGGGAAAGGGAAAAATTATTGGGAAATAAGTTAAAAAAAAAAAATTATTTATTGTAAATATTTTACCGTTTCCTTTTATTCCTTTCCTATTACGTTTCCTTTTATTTACTTTTTCTAGTATTATTTTAATAATAAATTACTTCCCAACAATAAATTTTCCCCAGTAAAAAAATTCCTGTAATAATTTCCCCCATAATAACGTTCCAGTATTCATTTTTCCCATAGCAAATTCCAACACATCCCCAATAATAAGTGAATACTGGAAAACAATCCCAGAAAAAAAAAAAAATTGGGAAAAATCCCAGCAACATCACAGGGCAAGGTGAAGCCTCTGGAAAATAAAACAAAAAACTGGAACTCCTGGCTGGAATTTCACCTCCCTCTCTTGGGATTTTGCTCCAAGATTAACCCAAAACAGGGAATAAAATGATAAAGGGGATTTTCCAACCCCCTGCTCAGAATCCCATCCTCATCCCTTGCTTTTCCCAGCTCCAAAATGAATCCAGGGAGGACTGGAATTCCCGGAGCAGGGGAGAGGGAGCTGCAGGAAGGGCGGAATGACCCTAAAAATCTGATTATCCCCTGGGAAAAGGGAGGAAAGGGAGGGTTAGAGTCAGGGTTAGGGTCAGGGTCAGGGTCAGGGTCAGGGTCAGGGTCAGGATTAGGGTTAGGGGATTCCCAGCTGGAGTTACCAGGTAGCTCAAGGCACTGCCCAGCTGTTTGGCCACGGTGATTTTCCACCCCACAGAGATCCGGCCCTTCTCCTTGCGCAGCAGCACGTCCAGGGGCCCGTGCTCCACAAACTCCTCCACCATGATGTCTGCGGGGAGAACCAGGATGATCCCACGGGACTGGGGCCGGGAGCAGGGCGGGGGGTGCTGCCGGACTCACTCTCGGAGCCGCGCACGCAGACGCCGTGCACGAAGGCCAGGTGCACGTGGGACACCTGGGACATCAGGCTGGCGCTCTCGAAGAATGCCTGCGGGGATGGCAGCAGGGTCCTGGCATTCCCGAGGGGCCAGGAGCTCCCAGGAACCCCATCCCAGCTCTCTGGGAGCCCCATCCCAGCGCTCTGGGGACAGCGGGGATGGCAGTCGGGTCCCGCCGCTCCTGGAGATCCCAGGAGCCCCATCCCAGCCCTTTGGGAGCCAAATTCCAGAACCAAAAGCCAGGAGGAATTCCAGCCCTCATGGATCCACACTCCAGCTCCTGGATGCAACTTCTAATCCCCGGATCCTTATTCCAGCCCTTGGATCCACACTCCAGCCCCTGGAGCCAAATTCCAGCCCTTTTGGAGCCGCACTCCAGCCCTTGGATCCATATTCCAACCCTCCTGCCATGTCCCAGCCCTTCTGGGGTCACATCCCACCCCCCGGATCCGTGTCTCCCGCCCCAATCCCGGCTCTCCCAGCCCGGGAAGGGCTCACCAGGGCGATGTCCCTGTGGCTGGGGTCCAGGACTTTGAGCACCACGTGCATCTCCCGCCCGTTGTTGTTCTGCTCCGTGGAGAAATACTCGGCCTCGTCGTCGTTCCCGGAGCTCCCGCCGACGCTCAGCACCCCGTCGTAGATGTTGGTCCGGGTGCCCTGGCCCAGGTGGGCTCGCTGGGAGAACGGGGAAAAGCAAGAGCTGTTGGACCCTGGGAAGGTGGGAATCCTCTCCTGGATCCCTCCCCAAATTCCCTCTGCCTCCCAGTGTGGGAGAAAGCCGCTTCCAAAGGGATTTTTCCTTCCTTTCTCCTTGGAAAGGGAAGGGATGAAACAACAAATCCATCCTGCCCCGGGAGTGTGGGAGGATCCTGGGATCTGGAGGGAATCCCTGGAAGGCAGAGAATCCCAGGAAAGCAGAGAGGATTCTTCCACCATTCCATGGATCCCAGGAAGCCAGAGCAGGTTCCTCCATCCCCAAGAATCCCAGGAAAGCAGAGTGGATCCCTCCACCTCCCCCACTGGATTCCAGGAATCGGAGCAGTGAAAATCCCTGGAAAGCAGCACCTGGGTGATCTCGTTTTTGCGGATCTGGTGGAAGCTGAGCTGGGTGAGGTTCAGGATCTGCTTCCCGTTGTCCTTTGCCTTCCGTGTGATCAGCAGGTCCGAGATCTCTGGGACAGGAGGGAACGGGGCCCCGTCAGCTCCGGGATCCTCCTGCTGCCAGTCCCTGGGATGATCCCTGCCCCTACCTCCCGGCTTGGGCGGGCAGCACCTCTTCACCGTGAAGCTGTCCTCGCCGGATCTGAGCGTGCAGCCCTTGAGCACGTCCAGGAGCTCCCGCAGGGACGGGAACTCCCGGTCCCAGCCCTCCAGCACGAAGGAGTCTCCCTTCTTCTGGATCCGGAACTGCCGGTACTTGAAGGCTCCCGGCGTCCCAGGAGCCTGGCAAAGCCGGGAGAGGCAGGAGCTGAAGCCACGAGGCTCCCGGGTCATTGCAGAGCTCACAATTCCCGGGAATCCTGCGCTGGGAACCGTGTCCCTACCTGCTGGTGGCTCCTCTTGAGCACGGACAGGATCATGCGGTTGAAATCCAGGACGCTCCAGCGGAGGATGTAGAGCCCTTCCTCTGGCTCCTCCCGGCGGAGCTTGGCAAAAACAAACTCCTCCCTGGAAAAGGGAGGGGAGGGATGGATGGGGATGAGCCCTGAGGGCAGGGAATGGATTGGGATGAGCCCCTGAGAAAAGGGAATGGATGGGGATGAACTCCGACAGCAGGGAATGGATTGGGATGAGCCCCAAGGACATGGAATGGACAGGGATGAGCCCTGAGGAAAGGGAATGGATTGGGATGAGCACAAAGGAAATGGAATGGATTGGGATCAGCCCTGAGGGCAGAGAATGGATTGGGATGAGCCCAAAGGAAGTGGAATGGATTGGGATCAGCTCTGAGAGCAGGGAATGGATTGGGATGAGCCCTGAGGAAAAGAAATTAATAAGGATGAGCCTTGAAGACAGGAAACGGCTCGGGATGAAGCCAAAGGATGTGGAATGGACTGGGACAAACCCAAAGCAGACGAAACACCCAGGGACCACCCTGAGGACACGGAGCAGCTCTGGGATGAGCCCTGGGATGCGGGTGATCCGCAGGGAAGCCGCACTCACTGCATGGGCCCGTGGATGCCGTTGTGGATGCTCAGGAGCAGCCGTGGCGGGGCCACGTCGTGGCACAGGTAATGGCTGGAGTCGGCTGTCAGCCGGAAATATCCGTCCACCAGGGACACCAGAGCCAGGGCACTGCTGGGGCAGGGCAGCAGCACCTCCTGGGAGGCACAGAGCACCAGGGTGAGCAGGGAACCCACGGGAAACCCTAAAATACGTGCAGGAAACCCTAAAAATACCCATGGGAAACCCTAAAAAACCCATGGGAAACCTGCAGGAAACCTGTGGGAAACTGTAAAAAAACCCTAAACCCCCCCTGGGAAACCCTAATAAAACCCTAAAAAAACATGTGGAAACCCTAAAAAAACATGTGGGAAACCCTAAAAATACCCATGGGAAACCTTAAAAAAACCATGGGAAACCTGCAGGAAACTGGTAAACCTGAAACCTGTGGGAAACTGTAAAAAAACCCTAAAAGACCCCTGGGAGAAACCCTAAAAAAACATGTGGGAAACCCCAAAAACACCCTAAAAAGCCCTGCGGGAAACCCTAAAGAATCCCATGGGAAACCTGCAGGAAATCTGTGGAAACCCTAAAAAAACACTCATGAAACCTGCAGGAAACCCACGGGAAACCCTAAAAAAAACCCCATAAAACCCAGATAAAACCCCTTGTTCCTCGCAGCGCTGCCTCCTCCCGCCCTGGGCAGAGCAATCCAGGGATCCCCCACCCACCAGGCACTTGTTGTCCTGCCGGTGGATGCTGATCCTGGAGTCCTTGACCACCACGTGGGTGATTTCCCGAAAATCGCAGAAATGGCACCAGGGGGGCTCGCTCCGCTCCGCTGGCTGCGCCTCCGGCTCCCTGTTCCTGCTCTTCCTCCCAAAATATCCACGCTGGGAGAAGCCTTCCGTGCTCTGTGGGGGGGCAGAGAGGAGAATTCCAGACTTTTCCTGCTGCTGGGAAGGGTTGGGGGGAAAACTGGAATAAGCTGGAGGGCGAGGAACAACCTGGATGCACAAATGAAGGAGATGGTGTGGGATGGATTTGGGTGGGAAACTGGGAGAACTGGGAAAAGAACAGAGACAGCACCCCAGGCAAAACCTAGGACCACAAACCATGGAAAAAGATGGGATTTGGGGTGGGAATGGCTCATCCCAAACTCACCACAAACCAAGGACAAACACAGGATTTGGGATGGGAATGGCTCATCCCAAACTCACCAGAAACCAAGGACAAACACAGGATTTGGTGCAGGAATGGAGCATTCCAAACCCACCACAAACCAAGGAAAAAGACAGGATTTGGGGTAGGAATGGAGCATCCTAAACCCACCAGAAACCGAGGATTTGGGGCAGGAATGGAGCATCCTAAACCCACCAGAAACCGAGGATTTGGGGCAGGAATGGAGCATCCCAAAGCCACCACAAACCGAGGATTTGGTGCGGAATGGAGCATCCCAAAGCCACCACAAACCAAGGAAAAAGACAGGATTTGGGGTAGGAATGGAGCATCCTAAACCCACCAGAAACCGAGGATTTGGGGCAGGAATGGAGCATCCCAAAGCCACCACAAACCGAGGATTTGGGGCAGGAATGGCTCATCCCAAAGCCACACAAACCGAGGATTTGACATCGCAATGGCTCATCCCAAAGCCACCACAAACCGAGGATTTGGGGCAGGAATGGCTCATCCCAAAGCCACCACAAACCGAGGATTTGGCATGGCAATGGCTCATCCCAAAGCCACCACAAACCGAGGATTTGGCATGGCAATGGCTCATCCCAAAGCCACCACAAACCGAGGATTTGGGGCAGGAATGGAGCATCCCAAAGCCACCACAAACCGAGGATTTGGGGCAGGAATGGCTCATCCCAAAGCCACCACAAACACAGGATTTGTCATGGCAATGGCTCATCCCAAAGCCACCACAAACCGAGGATTTGGGGCAGGAATGGCTCATCCCAAAGCCACCACAAACCAAGGAAAAACACAGGATTTGGGATGGGAATGGCTCATCCCAAACTCACCAGAAACCAAGGACAAACACAGGATTTGGGGTAGGAATGGAGCATCCCAAACCCACCAGAAACCGAGGATTTGGGGCAGGAATGGAGCATCCCAAAGCCACCACAAACACAGGATTTGGGGCAGGAATGGCTCATTCCAAAGCCACCACAAACACAGGATTTGGCATGGCAATGGCTCATCCCAAAGCCACCACAAACCGAGGATTTGGGGCAGGAATGGAGCATCCCAAAGCCACCACAAACCGAGGATTTGGGGCAGGAATGGAGCATCCCAAAGCCACCACAAACCGAGGATTTGGGGCAGGAATGGAGCATCCCAAAGCCACCACAAACCGAGGATTTGGCGTGGAATGGCTCATCCCAAAGCCACCCCATCCCAACCCACCTCTGCAGGCACCGGCCGCCACTGGATGCCGCCGGTGCCGGTGACCAGCACGTGGTGAGTGACCGGACAGTCCCTGGGGCCCAGCGGCTGCTCGGGCTCCGCGCGGCCCCCGTTGGCACAGGGCGGCCCCTTCTCGCCCTCAGCCGCCGTTTCCAGGGCCAGCACCGGGAAGAGCTCGCTCCCGAAGCGGGGAGCCAGCTGCTCCAGGGTGGCCAGGTACTTGTACATCACGTCCCGCTCCGTCAGGCTGCCCGCGGCCACCGTGTGCCGCTGGAAGCGCCGCAGGAAGCGGCGGAAGACGTTCTTCATCCGGAACCGGGTCAGGAAGTTGTTCTGCTGGATCTGGCGGCGGAAGGAGCGCGGGATGCAGTCCTTGAAGCTGCCAAAATAAAGGCGGGAATTGTTGGGAGAGGGTGCAGGAAGAGCTTGGGATGCAACGGAGAAACCGCAGAAAACAAGGGAAAAAACCCAGTGAAAAACAAGGAAAAAACCCCTTGGAAAAGCAGGAATTTCACCTGTACTTCCTGGCCACCTCCTCCAGGGAAATGCCCTTTTTGATGGCGATGTGGGAGAGGTGCAGCACGGCCATCCCCAGGCTCTCGTTCTTGAACTTCTGCATTTCCGGCTCGCTCTGGAAATCCTTCAGGGAGGCGACGTCGTTGATGAACTCGAATTTTCCCTGTTAAATGTGAAATAACTGGGACTAAAACTCTGCCCTGAGGTGATCTACAGAAAGATTTTCTTCATGTTTTTCTACTTAAAAGGTGGGACCATGAGTAAAAATCCCTTAAGAGAGAAAATTATCCCATGGAATTATGGAATCCCACCCAGCTCCAATCCCAGCAGGATAAAACATTCCCACTGGGAAAACTTAGCGGGGTTTTTATCTTTAAATAAACCCCCAGGGATGGAAAAATGGATCCTGAGCCAAATCCAGCTGGACTGAGAAAATCACCCCATTTTTACCCCGAATCCTGCCCCGTTACCTGCTCAAACAGGTACTCGAAGGAGGATCTGTCCAGCAAAGCTCCTCCGGGAGGCTTTTCCTCGGGAGAATCCCCCGCGCGCGGAACGTTCCGGAAAACCGCCGGCTCCTTCTCGTTCATCCCGTGCCAGTTCCGGAAATAAAACCTGGAATGGGGAGAGGACAGCAGGAGAGGGGCTGGCCCCGTGCTGGGAGCCACATCCTGGGCTCAAATCAGGGGATTTTGGAGTTTTTAAGGAGAAAAACTTCTCGGAACCACGGGGGAAACAGCCACGTGCTTGAAAAAATTGGGATTTGAGCACAGGGAATGAATCCGAGCTGGGAGTGAAGGGCAGCAGCCTCCTCCCGCCTCCAGAACGGGATCGTTTAGAGCTTTCCCCGCCTTTTTTAGCCATGGACCCCCTGCTGATCCCAAAATCCTCTGTGAGGGAGGAAGGCGGAAGGATTTTGGGAAGAAAGAAGAGGATTTCTCCACACTGATGGAGAGGCCAAATCCAACATTTCCTTCCTTCAACTGGGACCAGTTTTTCCAAGGAAATCCAGGACGGGAGAGGCCTCACCTCATCCTGAAGATCAGGTTGATGCTGGTGTCCTTCCCGATGTGGAACTGGTGGTTGGGAGGGAGCCAGATCCGGCTCTGGGGGTCGTAGAGGGCGAAGAGGCTGTAGCAGAGCGGGGTAATTCCTGCCAGGAATGGGAAAAGACAGCTGGGACCAGGGGTTTGCTCCCAAAAGCTGAAATTCCAGGGGGTTTGCTCCCAAAACACCTGAAATTCCAGGGAGTTTGCTCCCAAGGAACCGAAACTCGGCTGGTTTTACTCCCAATAAACCTGAACTCAGCCTCTTTCATTCCTACCCAAAAAAATACCCCACAAAATTCACTGGGTTTTATTCCCAAAAAACCAGAAAACTGGGATTTTCTCAGCTTTGGGAAGGAATCCAGTTGGGATACGGTGTTCCCTGGGAATGTCTGGTGTTTTTCCTGGTACTTTCCCTTTGAATTCCTGGTGTGTTCCCTGGGAATTCCTGCTGATTTTCCTGGTGTTTCCCTTGGGAATTCCTGGTGTTTTCCCTAGGAATTCCTGGTGTTTCCCCCGGGAATTCCTGGTGTTTCCCCTGGGAATTCCGGGTGTGTTCCTTGGGAATTCTTGATATTTTCCCTAGTGTGTTCCCTGGGAATTCCTGCTGTTTTCCCTGGGAATTCCCGGTGATTTCCCTGGGAAGTCCTGGTGTTTTCCCTGTCGTGTTCTCTGGGAATTCCTGGTGTGTTCCCTGGGAATTGCTGGTGTTTTCCCTGTCGTGTTCTCTGGGAATTCCTGGTGTGTTCCCTGGGAATTGCTGGTGTTTTCCCTGGATATCCCCGCTGTTTCCCCTGGCTATCCCCGGTGCTTTCCCTGGGAATTCCCGGTGATTTCCCGTGGTGTCACAGAGCCGGACCCGCCCTGCCCAGCCCTCCCAAGCCCCAGAGCCCCTCTCCGTGCCCCGGGCCGTGGCTGCCGGGGCGGCCGGGCTCACCGAGGCTGCGGGCCAGGTCGATGCAGATCTCCTCGGCGCTCAGGGACCCCCGGCCGTAGAGCCGGCAGCGCTCGCGCTCCTCGTCCCCGCTCCAGTGCAGCAGCACCTTCAGCCCCGCGCCCGCCGGGAACCCGCAGCCCTCGGGCTCGGCCGCGGCCCCGCGCTGGCACAGGGACATGGCACCGGCAGCTCTGGGGGAAAAACACGGGATTGGGGCTCAGAAACAGCACCCCCAAAGCTGGGCTGGCACAGGGACATGGCACCGGCAGCTCTGGGGGAAAAACACGGGATTGGGGCTCAGGAACAGCATCCCCAAAGCTGGCTGGCACAGGGACATGGCACCCGCAGCTCTGGGGGAAAAACACGGGATTGGGGCTCAGAAACAGCATCCCCAAAGCTGGCTGGCACAGGGACATGGCACCGGCAGCTCTGGGGGAAAAACACGGGATTGGGGCTCAGGAACAGCATCCCCAAAGCTGGCTGGCACAGGGACATGGCACCGGCAGCTCTGGGGGAAAAACACGGGATTGGGGCCCAGGAACAGCACCCCCAAAGCTGGGCTGGCACAGGGACATGGCACCGGCAGCTCTGGGGGAAAAACATGGGATTGGGGCTCAGGAACAGCATCCCCAAAAACGGGATTAGGACCCAGGAACAGGATTGGACCCAAAACCAGCATCCCCAAAAGCAGCATCCCCAAATCTGGGCTGTGCCGGGGACATGGCAGCAGCTGCGGGGGGGAAAAACGGGATTTGGGCCCATTTTGGGGTGGATTTGGGGATTTTCAGGAGGGATTCTGGACCTGTTTAAGGAGGGAATTTTGACCCCCTTCAGAATGGGTTTTGCACCTGTTTCAGGGTGGATTCGCACCCTTTTTGGGATGGATTGGATTTGTTTCAGGATGGATTTTGATCCATTTCAGGGTGCATTTTTGACCCACTTCAAGAAGAAACTTTGACCCATTTCAGGGTAGATTTTGACCCACTTCAAGATGAAATTTTGACCCATTTTGGGGATGAATTTTGACCCATTTCAGTCTCTCAGAGGACACTTCCCCCCCCCCCCGTCCTGGTTGGTACCGGCCCCTGCCCCCTCTCTCCCCCGTCCCGGTTGGTACCGGCCCCTCACGGGGCTGGTTACGGGCCCACCCCCGGTTGGTACCGCCCCTCCCGGTTGTCATCGACCCTCTCCCCCCTCCCGGTTGCCACCACCCCCCGTTATCCCCCCGGCTGACGCCGGTCCGTGCGGTGGTACCGGCTCCCACCCCTCCCGGTCCCCCCCGTTGGTACCGGCCCGGCCCGGCCGCCGCTCCGGCTCCCTCGGCCCCGCAGCGTCGCCGCCTCCCATTGGCCGCGAGAGACGCGCGCTGCCATTGGCCGGCGCCAGGCCACGCCCACGCAGCTTCGCCCCATGGGCGGAGCCTCGCCTGGGGGAAGGCTCTGATTGGCCCAGGGGCGGGACGGGGCGGGACTCTAGAGAAAGGAGGGGTCCCAGATGCGCAGGTAAAGGAGGCGTGGCCTGACGGGCACAGCTGGATCCGTAACTGGGGGTCGCACAGCTGGACCAGAACCACAACTGGACTCAAACTGGGAGTGGGACGGATCCGGACTGGGAGCTGCTGGGAGGGGCACAGCTGGATCAAAACCCACGGGCACAGCTGGATCCAAACCAATGGGCACAAGCTGGATCCAAACCCACGGGCACAGCTGGATCCAAACCAATGGGCACAGCTGGATCCAAACCAATGGGCACAAGCTGGATCCAAACCCACGGGCACAGCTGCACTGGGATCCAAACTGGGTGGCCCAAGCCCCATCAGGGGAGCCCCAGAAGCCCCCCTGGCAGGATGGGGGGAGGCTGTGGGGGGTCGCAGCCCCCGGTCGGCTCTGGTTCGTCCCTGCCCCCTAAAGCCCCCCAAACTCTCCCCAAAGGCCCCCAGACCCCCAGGCCACTCTCAGCTTCTCCAATCTCTTTATTCTCCGCTCTGGCACCGCGGCTCCGACCCCCCCGCACCCCAAACCCATCGGAGAGGGGCCGGGGGGGGCCCAAACCTCCCAAAATCCTTCCCCAAAAGTCTCTACGGTGTGAAAAGCGCGGGGGGGGGGCGTGAGGGGAGTGGGGAGGGGGCTGCGGGGGTGGAGGGGTGGGGCACGACCCCTCCCCGCCTGCTTTTGCTGCTTTTCTGACGGGGCGAGTTGGTTTGGTATTTTTTTTTTCTTTTTTTTTTTGACCTTTTCCGCCTTTTTTTCCGGGGGCGTGGCCCTGCTCAGGGCTTGGCCTCCTGCTCGGCGCCGTTCTCCTTCTTGATCTCCTCCTTCTTGATCTCCTCGTAGAGCGCCGCCTCCCCCGCGCCTCTCTCTGGCCCGTCCCCGCCCTTGGCGTTGGGCACCCAGAGCCCCGAGTCGATGCAGCGCTGCATGTGGTACCTGGCCTCCTGAAAAGGGGCACCGGGGCGTTTGGGGACAGCCTCGAGGGGTCTGGGGACACCCCGAGGGGTTTGGGGACAGTCCAAGGGGTTTGGGGACAGCCCAGGGGGATTTGGGGACATCCTCGAGGGGTTTGGGGACACCCCGAGGGGTCTGGGGACATCCTCGAGTAGGTTGGGGACATCCTCGAGGGGTTTGGGGACAGCCCGAGGGATTTGGAGACATCCTCGAGGGGTCTGGGGACACCCCGAGGGGTCTGGGGACACCCCGAGGGGTCTGGGGACAGTCCAAGGGGTTTGGGGACAGCCCAGGGGGATTTGGGGACATCCTCGAGGGGTTTGGGGACACCCCGAGGGGTCTGGGGACATCCTCGAGTAGGTTGGGGACATCCTCGAGGGGTTTGGGGACAGCCCGAGGGATTTGGGGCTCCCCTGAAGGATTTCAGACCCCTCCCGAGGAGTTTTTGGGGTACAAAACTCACGGTTGGGTCCATTTTGCTGATTGTGTCCTGCAGCATCTGAACGTCTTTGACATCGAAGCATTTCTGCAGCTCCTGCTGGGCCCAGGGACTGGTCAGTGGGGAGCGACTGGGATGGACTGGGAGTGACTGGGATGTACTGGGAGTGACTGGGATCACACTGGGAGAGACTGGGATATGCTGGGAGTGACTGGGATGTACTGGGAGTGACTGGGATACGCTGGGAGTGACTGGGATGTACTGGGAGTGACTGGGATGTACTGGGAGTGACTGGGATACGCTGGGAGTGACTGGGATACGCTGGGAGTGACTGGGATGTACTGGGAGTGACTGGGATGTACTGGGACCCAACAATCCCCACAAGGAAACACCCCAAAACCTCAAACCACCCAAAACTGGGGGATTGAGCCTCAAAACCAGACCCGCACTGGGACTGACTGGGACCAACCCGATCCCACCAAGATCCCCCAAACCTCCAACGCCCAAAACCTCATGACTTAACCCCAAAACCCCCTCAGAGTGGGGAGCCACTTGTGGGAGCCCCGAAATGCCCCAAACCGAGGGTTTTAGCCCCAGACTCACGGCGGGCAGGGACTCGTAGACCTCGACGGGGTCGAGCCCGCCGGGCCCCAGGCGCTTCTGGCGCTCCTCCTCCTCGTACTCGCGCAGCGCCTTCTCCAGCCGCGCCCGCGCCCGGCCCCGCACGCGCTCCTTGAACGCCTCCAGCTCCTCCGTGAAGCCCTCCAGGTACTGCTGGTCTGCCGTCTGGGGGCAAAGGGGGTTTGGGGGGGATGCAGCCCCAAATCCACCCCCAAATCCAGCCCAAATCGACCCCCAAACCCATCCCAAATCCACCCCAAAATTCACCCCAAACCCATCCCAAAATTCACCCCAAATCCACCTGGGTCCATCCTGTCCCATCCCGCAGAGCCAGGAATGTCCCCAGAGAGTTGGGGTGGAAGGGAAGGGGAATTGGGGGTAAAGGAAGGGGAATTGGGGTTTGTGCCTCAAAGTGGGGTTCTGATCCCTGATCTGCAGCCCCTGAGCCCCCAATTCCACCCCTAAACCCCCAATTCCAATCCCACACCTTCATTTCCACCCCTGAGCCCCCAATTCCAACCCCAAACCCCAAATTCCACCCCCTGAGCCCCCCTTTTCCACCCCCACCCTATTCCTTCTCCCCCTCAAACTCCTCCCCTGGTCAAACCTCACCAAAAGGAAAAAACATTGAGGCTAAACCCGTGGAAACTGGGGTGCACCAGGCCCCAGGGAGGGGTTTTGGGGGGTCTGGGGGGAATTTTTACCTTAATTTTGGTGAAGAACTGCCGGAAGCAAGCCCTGGGATCCACCTTGAGGCTCTTGGCCAGCTCCAGGATGAACTGCATGACGATGGTCTGGTGGGCCACCTGCTCCATCAGCGCGTGTTTCTGGGGGAAGAGGGAGTCAAAGTCCTCAGAACTGCCCAAAATCCCCCTCCACCCAACCCCTTCTGGGGGGGAAAGAGGGGATTTGGGCCAGGGAATCCCTGCAGGGGCTGGGAGTGTGTGTTCAGGGCCCTGGGTTGGATTTGATGATCTTTAGAAGCTCTTTGATCCCAAATCAAACCCCAGTTCTCAGGCTTTGGTTTTTTCTGGGCTCCTCATCCCAGGTGAACCCTGGAGCTGCAGGAGAGGGGCCTGGGGGTGAACTCCTCTCCAAACAGGCGTGGGAGCCTTTATAGGATGGTTTAAAGATCTTTTTCCCCCTCTCCTGTTTATAATTCCCAAAACCTCTCATTCTTCTGGCAGGAAAAACAGGATAAAACCTAGAGAGGTGAGAACAGGCAGCTGCAGCCTGGAAAAGGGGGATTTTACCCCACTTTCCCCCCGACTCCTCACCTCCTCCACCTCCAGGTCGATGCACCAGATGACCAGGTAGTTGGCTGTCTCCTCGCAGACCAGGTGAGGGTTGTCTGACAGGTACTTCTGGCTGTCATCCCAGCGCCTCAGCATCCCTGCCAGCAGCACAGGGGGACTCACCCTCCTGTCCTTAATGAGGGAACCCCCTCTGAGCCCCTCAGGAGCAGGGTGGGCACGAGGGAGGGCACCTCCTCCTGAAATTTAACTGAACTGCCCCAAAACTGTGCTTCAGAGGGGGGAAAATGGGGAAACCACACAAAATCCTCCATTTCCAGCAGAGTGAGTGGATTCCAGGGTGCTCCCAGCACAGGGAGAGGGGTTCCCAAGATTGGAGACCCCCAAAAAGCTGCTCCCAGCTCCCCAAAGCCCCCCTAAACCCTGCTTCAGAGGGGAAAAAATGGGAAAATCACACAAAATCCTCCATTTCCAGCAGAGTGAGTGGATTCCAGGGTGCTCCCAGCACAAGGGGGGGTTCCCAAGCCTGGAGACCCCCAAAAGCTGCTCCCAGCTCCCCAAAACCCCCCTAAACTCTGCTTCAGAGGGGAAAAAATGGGAAAACCACACAAAATCCTCCATTTCCAGCAGAGTGAGTGGATTCCAGGGTGCTCCCAGCACAAGGGGGGTTCCCAAGCCTGGAGACCCCCAAAAGCTGCTCCCAGCCCCCCAAAGCCCCCCAGACCCTCACCAAAGTGTTTGATCTGCTTCTCGTATCGCTCCACGAAGGTTTTGTGCTTCTTCTCCTTCTGCTCCTCCGTCTCCTCCTTCTCCTCGGGCTTCACGTTGAAAACGCTCTGGGGACCCGAAGGAACACAGGGAACGGTTTGGGGGGAAACCTCACGGATTTGGGGCTGGTTTTTTGGGGGGGTCCTGACTGATTTGGGGTCAGATTTTTGGGAGGCCCCTCACGGATTAGGGGGCAGCTTTTTGGGGAGCCCCTCATGGATTTGGGGTCGGTTTTTCGGGGACCCCTCAAGGATTTTGGGCCAGTTTTTTGGGGTGTTTCCTCCCCAAACCCCACCTTGCTGAAGCCGTCCTTGCTGAGCGTGTCCACGTTCCAGGGCATGTTCTTCTCCTTCTTCCTCAGCTCATCCAGCTTGCTCTCCCAGCTCTTCTCCTCGTTCCTCAGCTGCTGGGCCTCGGCCTGGAGCTTCTCCAGCTCCCCCCTCCCGCTCTCGGGCTCGGCCAGCTCCAGCTCCTTCATCCTCTTCTGGCACTCGGCCAGCTTGCGCTTGCACTCGCGGCAGCCTTTATCCAGCTCGTCCTTCTCCTTCTGGAACTGCTCCATGCGCTCCACGCGGGCCTGGGGGGCACCCACGGAGCTGCAGCCCCCCACTCTGCCACCCCGGCTCTGCTGGGTGGGGAGGGAGCAGCTTTTCCCTGGGGACTTGGGGGGCAGCTCTGGGGGTCCCTTGGAGGTGTCACTGCCCCACCCCGGGGCACACAGAGGGGTCTGGGGGGGCTGAGCCCCCCGAGGGGCTTCCCAAGGGAAGGAGAGGCCCCTGGGCGGGGCAGGGATGGGGGAACGGGGGGCACAAGGATGGGGTGTCCTAGGGTGGGGGGTACAGGGAACGGGGTGTCCTGGGCACAGGAACCCCAAATTCATATTTGGGGTGAATTTTGGGGTGGATTTGGCATGAATTTAGGGTGGAATTGGGGTGGGTTTGGGGTGGATTTGGGGTGGGTATGGGGGGTCCTGGATGGGGTGCCCTGGGATGGGGACAGGGAATGGGGGCACAGGGAATGGGGTTTTCTGGGATGGGGGGACACGGAATGGGGTGCTCTGAGATGGGGGCACAGAAATTGGGGTGCCCCGGGATGAGCCCACCGGAACGCGGGGAGCCCCCGCCCCACGGCGGCCCCCGGAGCTGGGAACAGGAGAACGCCACCTCTTCCCCGTTCCGAGAGCCCCCCGCCCCACGGGGGTCCCACGAACAACCGAAGCCCCGCTCCCCGCCTCCCCCGTCCCCCCGGGAACCCCGGGCCCGGTCGCCATGGGAACGGGCCTCGCGCGGAGCGCCAGGCCCCGGGGGCGCGGCGGGGCGGCCGAGCCGCACCTGATGCCGCCATCGGAAGAGGCTGGCGGTGTCGATGTTGGGGTGAGTCTCGTCCTCATCGTCCGAGACCTCGATGTGGTCCCACACGCTGTAATCCACCATGGCGCGGCCGCCGCGACCCTCCGCCACCCGCCCGGCACGGCCGCTTCCGCCCGCGCCTGACGCACTTCCGCCCGCGCCTGACGCACTTCCGGAGCCGCGCCGGCCCTCCTGAGCCCGCGCAGAGCGCGCGTGAAGCTGCCGCGGCCGGTTCAAAGATGGCGGCGGACTTAAAGAGACACGAACACCCCCACACGCGCCGTGTCCGTACAGAGCGCTTCACCCGCGGGTCTAAGGGAGGTAATCAAAGGAATAGCGTCTTTTCAACTATTTTAAAGGTTTAAACTGAAGGAAAAGTATGCCTCCTCCATGATTTGAAGAGGTTTAATTGACTAGGAATCACTACTTCCTATTATTTTAGGGATTTAGGTAAGAACAAATCCAACTTTTTCCTTGTTTAAATAGATAAATTGAGGAGGAATCTCTGTTTTCCGTCGTTTTTAAGGGTTTAAATTGAAAGAAGCCTCTTTAGGGGCCGTTTTAAGAGTTCCATCAACAAGGGCCCTCTGGTTTAAGGAACCTGATAGGGAAAATAGTGTCAAAAAGCCCCAGAAATGGTGTTTCTTGAGGGAACACCAGTAAAGGGAGGAGGAAGTCTCTTGGGAGGTTAAATTGAGAGAAAATTCCATAAAAAATTTTAAATTGAGTAGGATCCTACATTTCAAGGGTTTAAATTGAGGGAAACTCCAGGTTTTTCACCATTTTTATTTTGGGAGGAAACCCCCTTTATTGATAAGTTTAGGGCTCTAAACATAGAAGGAACCCCTTTTTCCATTTTTAAGGCTTAAATTGAGGGGGCAAAATCCATTTCTCATAATTTCAAAGGGTTTAACTAAAGGAGTTCCCTTAATTATGAGGGGAAAAGTGCAGGAAATGTGAGGGAGAAAAAAGGCGGGAAACGTGAGGGGAAAAAGGGCGGGAAATCTGAGGGGAAAAAGGGCAGGAAACGTGAGGGGAAAAAGGGCGGGAAAGGCGAGGGGAAAAAGGGCGGGAAACGTGAGGGGAAAAAGGGCGGGAAAGGCGAGGGGAAAAAGGGCAGGAAACGTGAGGGGAAAAAGGGCGGGAAAGGCGAGGGGCAAAAGGCAAAACCAAAGTAATTTGTAGGGTACTCACCCACCTCTGCTGCCCCCCAGCACCGACCCCCGTGGTTTAAAACACCCAAAACACCCCACAAACAGCTCAGCCCCCCAATATCCCCCCATAACAAATCTCCAGCACTGAGTCCTGAGGCTTTATTAGAAGATTTTATGGAGGTAACACACGACCCCCCCTGAAATCAGCTACAAAAATAGAAGTGCTAAAATTCCCCCAAAAGGTACGGGGGCAAGGTCCAGGCCCCCCAGAACGAGGCGGGGAGCTCAGGTTTGTAGTGTTTGGAGCGGGGCCAGCCCAGAGCGAGGGGGTCTGGGGTGTCTGGGGACCCCCTCAGCTGGAGGAGGCGGCGCGGCCGTGAGGGGCCCGCGCCCGCCGCGCCGCTGTGGCCAGGCGCTGCTGGGCCAGGAAGGACTGAGCGCAGCCGGGGCCGGCCCGCGCCGCCGCGCCGCCCTCGTGCCGCTGCAGCGCCAGCCCCTGAGGGGACACGGGGGTTACCGGGGCTCCCGGGGGGTCCCGGGGCTGTCCGTCCCCGCGGCCCCGCGCTCACCATGTTGTACCAGGCAGTGACCAGCAGCCGCTCCTCGCGCTCCCGCTGCGCCCGGCTGCGCTCCCAGTCGTTCTGGGGGTGATCGGGGGGGCTCAGCTGGGGATGGAGACCCCCGGGACCCCCCCAAACCAGGGTGGTTAACCCCTCACCTCCAGGTGCCGGATCAGCGCGTCCTTCTCCTGCAGCTGGTTCCGCAGCAGCTGCAGGACGGGGGCCAGGGGGGGAGTCCCAGGGCGGTCCCCAAGGGGTGCTGAGGGCTTCTGGGGGGGCGACCTCGTGGAACCTCTAAATCCTGATCCCACAGCAGGAACAAAGAGGGAGGTTAGCCAGGAAGGACCCCCAAACCCATCCAAATCTTCATGGGGAAACTGAGGCACAGCTCATCTCCTGCCCCCTCCCTGCAGACATCACCCCCCAGGATCCCTATACAAACCCCAATCTGGGGTACCCCAAGATTTTTCCCCCAGGATTCCCCACACCCTGGCCCCTCCCCAAATTCTGATGCCCACTCCAGACCCCTTCATACCAGCCCTGGAGAGCTCCAGATCTTCCTCCTCCTCCTCTCCCTCTGGCAGCTCATCCCTGGGGGAGGCAGGGGGTGGTCACAGGTGGGGGATGCTGGGAGGGCTCCCCAGATTCCCCCTACCCCCCAAAAACTCACAGGTCCTCGGGGGACTCCTCCAGCAGCACCAGCTGGGGGGAAGTGAGAAAGTTTGTGAAGCAGGAACTCTGAAATACCCCTAATAAAACCTGCCCCCCACCCAAAACACTGAGACCCTCCCCAAGACACCGAGACCCGCACAATGAACTGGGGACCCCCCCTTGGTGTTGAGAGACCCCCCCCCCAAAACCTCCCTGGTCCCCCCCTCACCTCCTCCTGGGGCCTCCCCTGCGCTGTCCGAGGCTCGGCTGCCTCTGCGGCCTCCAGCCTGCAGGTGTGGGGGGCCATTAGGGATTGGGGGGCTCGTTAGGAACTGGGGGGGTCTCAGGGGTCTTTTGAGGACCCCCAGACCCCCCAGTTCCCCCACCTGTGGCGGAGCTGGTCCCGCTGCAGCCGCAGCCGTCGGTTCTCGCGCCGCAGCCGCGTCACCGTGTCCCTGCGGGGGACACCGGGGTGCTCGTGGGGGGCCCCACAGCAAACGGACCCCATCTGTGTTTTTGGACATCTCCATGGACTCACCTGAGCTCTGCAGGAAGGATCTCAGCCGCCAGATTCTGGGGAGGGGCTGGGCCCCCCTCCAGCCCTGCGTCTGGGGGGGTAAGGATGGATTTTGGGTATGGGCACAGCAGGTGACACCCCAAAATTGTGCCCTGCCCACCCAAACCCCCTGGAGCCCCCCAAAGCCCGCAGCCCAAAGTGGGGCTCTCTGGTGTCCCCTGCGAGCATTGTGCTGGCTCAGGAGCGTGTCCCCGCCTGCCCAGGTGTTCTGTCACCTGCCGGGGTGCTCTGTGCCCCCCAGCACTCACCTGCCCGGCTCAGGTAGCTCTGCTGCACCTGCACACAGCGCAGCTCCTCGTTGGCCTCGCGCAGCGCGTCCCGCTCCTCCAGCAGCCTCTGCGGGGCACAGGGGGCTCAGGTGTGCCCCAGGTGCGCCCCGGGTGTGCCCCACGTGCGTCCCCAGCCTCACCTACCTCCTTCTCCTGGCTCAGGGCCTCGAATCGCTCCTGCAGGTGCCGGAACTCCAGGTGCCACTTCTCGGCCCTCAGCGCTGCCTCTGCCTGCTGCCCGCTGAGCTCCTCCACCTGCGCGGGGACACGGTGACACCCCCGGGCATGGGGACACCCCCGGGCACGGGGACACCCCCAGGCACGGGGACACCCCTGGGCACGGGGACACGGCCACCGTGGCCACCTGCCCGCACCCCCTCACCTGCTTGCGGGCGGCCTCCAGCTGCGCGCAGCCGGCCTGGGCGCGGCCCAGCTGCTGCTGCAGGTGCGCGGCGCGGCGCACCTGGGCGGCGTGGCGCTCCTCCAGCGCCCGTGCCCAGCGCCGCAGCTCGCCCGCCGCCGCCGCCCGGCCCCGGTACGTGGCCACCGCCGCCTCCAGCCGCCCCGCCCGTGCTGACGATGCCCTGGGGACAGGCACAGTGGGCACGGTGACGTCCCGCAGCACCTGAGCCCAGGTGCGCCACACCTGAGCCCCAACACGCGGCCAGCTGCCTGTGCTGGCACTGCTCTTATGGTGACACTGCGGGAGGTAGAGCCTCCCAGGAGCCCCCAGGCTCACCTGAGCAGGTGGCCAGTTTACCTGAGCAGGTCTATCTAAGCTCGCCTGAGCAGGTGCCCAGTTTACCTGAACAAGTGCCCTGGCTCACCTGAGCAGATCCATGTGGGGTCACCTGAGCAGGCGTCCTGGCTCACCTGAACAGGTGCCTTGGTTCACCTAAACAGGTACCCTGGCTCACCTGAGCAAGTGCCTTTTGGCTCACCTTTGTAGGTGCCCAGCTCACCTGAGCAGGTCCATCTGGGCTCACCTTGCTAGGTGCCCAGCTCACCTGAGCAGGTCCATCTGGGCTCACCTTGCTAGGTGCCCAGCTCACCTGAGCAGGTCCATCTGGGCTCACCTTGGTAGGTGCCCAGCTCACCTGAGCAGGTCCATCTGGGCTCACCTTGGTAGGTGCCCAGCTCACCTGAGCAGGTCCATGTGGGCTCACCTGGTAGGTGCCCAGCTCACCTGAGCAGGTCCATCTGGGCTCACCTTGCTAGGTGCCCAGCTCACCTGAGCAGGTCCATCTGGGCTCACCTTGGTAGGTGCCCAGCTCACCTGAGCAGGTCCATCTGGGCTCACCTTGGTAGGTGCCCAGCTCACCTGAGCAGGTCCATGTGGGCTCACCTTGGTAGGTGCCCAGCTCACCTGAGCAGGTCCATCTGGGCTCACCTTGGTAGGTGCCCAGCTCACCTGAGCAGGTCCATCTCGTCGCGCAGTGCCCGCGCCTCCCCGGCCAGCCCGCTCAGCTCCTGCGCCCGCGCCTGCAGCCCCCGCGCCTCCTGCTCCAGCCGCGAGCAGCGCGCCCGCAGCTCCTCCCTGCCGCTCTCCAGCCTGCAACGGCACCCCCGGCCTCAGGTGAGGGCTGCAGGTGAGGGGGGCGCCGCAGGGGGCGAGGCCTCACCTGTAATTCTCCTCCTGCAGCTCCTCCACCTGCGTCTGCAGCCGCAGCAGCTTCTTGGCGGCGGCGCCGGCGCCGTCGGCCTCGAGCTGCTCGCGCAGCGCGCGGTTCTCGGCGGCCAGGTGTCCCTTCTCCTCCAGCAGCGTGGCCACCTGCGGCGCCCAGGTGTGCGGGAGGGGCACCGGGCCGCGGGACCCCCCCCAGGTGTGCAGGGTTCCCTCCCAGGTGTGCCACTGCTCACATGAGCTGACGGACAATCCCCTCCCGCTCCCCCTCGGGTGGAACCTGGGGGGACCCAGGATTTGGGGCGCCCCCAGGTGACTCCAGGGGTGCCCCCAGGTGCCTCCAGGCCTCACCTGCTGCTCCAGCTCGCGGCAGCGCTGCCCCGACCCCTCCTCGGGGGGCTCCTGGCTCAAGAAGTAATAGCGGCGGGACTGGGGGGGCACAGGGGGGCTCAGACAAACCCTGATCCCCCCAAGTTCCCCCCGAGACACCCCAAAATCTGCCCCCCCCCCCACCTGAGTGTCGAAGTTCCCGTAGGTCTCAGCCGCCATCGGCTCCGACGGCTCTGGATCCAAGAGCTGCCACAGGGAGGGAGAAATTGGGGTTGGGGGGGGGCTCAGGGGGGGCTTCAGGCTCCCCAAAAACCCCAGGGGGTCCCCAAAACTCCCCCGAGACCCTCCAAGCCCTGTGGTCCCAAACTGTCCCCAAACCCAACACGCAGTGACCTTCCACAGGAAACCCCCCCAAAATCATCCCCCACGCCCCCCAGGGACCCCCCAAAAACCCTCAGGGACCCCCAACCCTCCCCAGGGACCCCCCAAAACCCCCAGGGACCCCCGACCCTCCCCAGGGACCCCCCAGGTGCTCCCACCTCCTGGATGGCCGTCATCACCTCGTGCTGCACCGACTCCTCCAGCGTCATGATGCGCTGGATGTGCTCTGGGGGGCGATTTTGGGGGGTCAGGGGGGCGTTTCTGGGGGGTCCCAGGCCCCCCCGGTCCCGCACCCACCTTCCCGGCGCTCGCAGCTGACGGCGCAGCCCAGCACCAGTCTCACCAGTTTGCCCAGTTGCTCGGGGTCGCCGTGCCGGGCGGCCGCCGCCACCTCCGGCACGTGCTGCTCCGCCACGGCCTGGCCCAGCACCTTGGGGAGGGGGCCCGGCGTCAGAGCCCCCCGCCCCGGGGAGCCCCCCACCCTCAGGGACTCCCCAAAGCCCAGGGGAGCCCCCCGACCCAAAACAAGGGGGTCTTTAAAGATGGGACCCCCCCCCCACTCACATCCTGCCAGTACTCCAGCACGCTCTGCAGCACCTGGCGCAGGTTGTTCACCTGGGGAGGGGGGCACAAGGTGGGAACCCCCCCCCCAAAACCCCCAAATTCTGCTCCCACCCCCACTGCCATGCTCCTTGGGTACCCCAAAACAGGCTCTCCCCAAAGACCCCCAAAACTGGCCTCCCAAAAAGGCCCCCCCAAAGCTGTCACCACAAAAATCAATGTCCCCCAAAAGCCCCCCAAAAGCCCCCCCAAATCAGTCCTCCCCAAACGTCCCCGCAAAAGCCTCCCCAAAACCAGGACCCCAAAATCACTCCCCAAAATCAGCCCTGCAAAACCCAACCCTCCTTAATCTGCCCCCCCAAAAAAATTCCCCCAAACCAGCGCCCACCCCCCAAAAGGAGCCTCACATCGTGACCCCCCCACCCCAAATCACGCCGCCCCCCCAAAGCGAACCCCAGATTCTGACCCCCCAAAGACCCCCTCCCACCCCAAATCACGCCGCCCCCCCAAAGCGAACCCCAGATTCTGACCCCCCAAAACCCCCCCCCACCCCAAATCACGCCGCCCCCCCACCTTGAGGCGCGCGCTGCCCTCGGTGTCCCCCCGGATCCGGCCCAGCCACGTCTCATCGAACCAGGAGGGGTCACTGGGGGGGTCCCCAAAGTCAGCCCGGGCCCCTCCGGGGGTTCCCAAATCCCGGGGTCCCCGCCCCCCCAATAACTCACATTCTGTGCAGGACGTGCGCCAGGGTCACCCCGCTGGCCAGGTCCGGGGGGGCCGCGCACGGAGAGGGGGGGTCAAAGGTCTGCAGCTGGGGGAGGGGGCAAGGGGGGCGTCAGGGACACCCCAAAACCGGGCACACCCCAAAACAGCCCCAAACAGCCCCCCCGGGGGGTCAGGGACACCCCAAAACCGGGGACACCCCAAAACAGCCCCGAACAGCCCCCCCGGGGGGTCAGGGACACCCCAAAAGCCCAAGGAGCCCCCCCGGGAGACCAGGGACACCCCAAAACCCCCGGACGGCTGCACAATGTGGGGGTCAGGGCACCCCACAACCCCCCCAGAGCCCCCCCAGACCCACTGGGGGGGCCCAGAGCGGGGTAGGGATCACCCCCCCCAAAAAAAAAAAACACCTGAATTTGGGGAGGGGGCAAAGGGCGCTGGGACAGGGACAAAGGGCGGGGAGGTCACAAGGGCTCGGACACGTCCCTGGGGGCGGACAAAGGTCACCGGCGGGGGGGTGACAGGGACCTGGGGGGGTGACAGGGGTCATGGGGGCGTCAGGGGGTCCCGGGGGGTCACAGGTGCCCCGGGGCCACCAAAGCTCCCGAAGCCGCAGGAAGCGCCCGGGGCTCCCGGGGTGGTCCCGGGGGGGTCCCGGTGCCGATCCCCGAGCACGGGGGGGGGTCCCGCTTGAACCGGGGGGTCCCGGGGGGGTCCCGCCCCCCTTACCCAGGTGAGCAGCGCCCCGCACGCGTCCCGCCCCGCCGCCATGTCCGGCCGGTCCTCCAGGGACACCGGCCGGTCCTCCAGGGGCACCGAGCCGCGCCCGGAGCGGCCGCACCTGGCCCCGCCCCCCCCGCCCGCCACACCCGCCGCGGCCTCCGGACCACAGAGTCGCACCTAGAGCGGCCGCACCTGCCCACTTCCGGCCGCGCCCCTTCCGCCTCCCTCCGGCCACAGAGACGGGCATAGAGCGGCCACACCCGCGCGCCACGCCCCCTGGCGGACACGCCCCGGGCGGCGCCGAGCGCGGTCCGCCAAGGCCATAGAGTCGCGCCCTGAGCGGCCCCGGCGCGGCCCCCGGTGAGTCACGGCCGCGTCCCGCCGCCCCCGCGGCCGCGCCCGCCGGGCCCCGCCGGCCCGGGAGGGTCAAGCGGGGCCGTTCTCGCCGCGGGGCAGCGGCGGCGGCGACGCCCGCGCTGCGTCAGCGCTGAACCCGACGGCCTCGGCGGCCAGAACCCCCCCGGTGCTCCCAGTATGGTCTGGGGGGCATCCCAGTGCTCCCAGTATGGTCTGGGGGGGCATCCCAGTGCTCCCAGTAAGGTGCTGGAACCCCTCCCAGTGCCCCCAGTATGGCTGTGGGGACATCCCAGTGCTCCCAGTATGGCTGTGGGGACATCCCAGTGCCCCCAGTATGGTCTGGGGGGCATCCCAGTGCCCCCAGTATGGTCTGGGGGGCATCCCAGTGCTCCCAGTATGGCTGTGGGGGCATCCCAGTGCCCCCAGTAAGGTGCTGGAACCCCCCCCCCCAGTGCCCCCAGTATGGCTGTGGGGACATCCCAGTGCCCCCAGTATGGTCTGGGGGACATCCCAGTGCCCCCAGTATAGCTGCGAGGGCATCCCAGTGCTCCCAGTTGAATCTGGAACCCCCCCAGTACTCCCAGTACGGCCCTGGGGACATCCCAGTGCCCCCAGTATAGGCCCAAGCCCCCCCAGTGTCACCCCAGCACCCTCCCAGTGCTCCCAGTTTGGCCCTGGGCCCTCCCCCGCCGGTGCCGTGCCCCCCCCGGACATCCGGGCCCTCCCAGCCTGAAACCCCGGTGGCGGTTGGGGCCGTTGGGGCCCCCAAAAGTCACATTGTGGGGGGGGGGGACACCCCGAGGCCTCCCTTGGAGCGGGACCCCTCCCCAGTGCCCCCCGAACCCCCCAGTGCCTCCCTGGAGCCGTGTCCCCCCCGGGGGGGGGGTCACTTCGGGGGTGACACCGGGAGGTCACGGCGGGATCGGCCTGAGTCACGGGGAAGGAGAAGTCAGGAGGGAAAACCCAGCCCCAAAATCCCCTAAAATCCCCTCAAATGCGGGAGGGGAGGAGGGGCCTGTCCCCCCCGGGAAGTCCCGGGGACCCCTGTGTCCCTCCCCCAGCACGTGCACACCCCTGTGCGGGCAGGGACACGTGGGGACACACTGGGGACACACCTGGGCACAGCCCCCCAGCCCTGGCTGCGGCCACCGGGGGTCCCAGGACCTTTTTGGGGTGGTTAGGGGGGGTCCTGAGGTGATTTTGGGGGGTTCTGGGGTGCCTCACGTAACTCACATGGGGACACAGAGGGGACACAAGGACACAGGTGTGAGCTCAGGAGGCGACACGCGTGTGGGTGGCCTGGCACGTGACCCCCTGGCACACACCTGTGCCCCCCTTGCACACCTGTGTCCCCCCTGGCGCTCACCTGTCTCCCCTTTGCACGCTCGGCCTGCTTGTCACCCCTGAGCCCACTCCTGCTCACCTGCCCCTTCCTTTGACCTCACCCGACCTCTCCTTGCTCCCACCGGGCCCCCTCTCCTCACCTGGCCCTTCCTTTGCTCACCTGTCCCCCCCCTCCTCACCTGTCCTCCCCTTTCCCCACCTGTGCCCCCCAAATGCTCCCAGGCCCCGCCCCCTTCCCGCTGGGGGCGTGTCTATGCTGAAATGGGCGTGTCCGTGCAGGAGGGGGCGGGTCCCTGTGGAAGGGGCGTGTCCTCCGCCCCCCCAGCCAATGGCGGCGCGTTTCCGCCGCGCGCGGCCATAAAGGCGCGGGGCCGCGCGGGGCCGCGGGTTCGAGTCCCGCCGCTCCCGGATGGAGCCGCCGTTCTACCGCCCCGCGCCCTTCCCGGGCGGCTTCTGCCGCGCCGAGCCCGACTACGGCGCCTTACCGGGGCCGCTGCCGCAGGGCGCCCCGCAGGAGCCCTTCCGCGGCCTCAAACCGGCGCCGTGCCCCGACGGAGCCTTCTTCGGCAGCGGCGCCGCCACCGGCGGCTTCTTCTACCCCGGTCCCGGCGAGCGCGACGCTTTCAGCGGCAGCTTCGCCCAAGCGCTGGACGAGCTGCACCAACCGGGGCCGCCCAACGTGGCGCTCCCGGAGCCGCCGGCACTAACGACCACGGCGGCGGCGGCGGGCATGGGGGGACCCTTCCCGGGGGTCCCCGGAGCGGAGGCGGAGGCGGCGGAGCCGGGCCCGGACTCCCCGGAGCGGCTGCAGGCGGAGCGGCGGAGGCTGCGGAACCGGCTGGCGGCGAGCCGGTGCCGGCGGCGGAAGCTGGAGCGGATCGCGCGGCTGGAGCAGCGCGTCCGGGGGCTCCGCGCGCAGAACGCCGAGCTGGCGGACACGGCGGCCGTGCTGCGGGCCCAGGTGCGGCGGCTCCGCGGCTCCGTGCGGGACCACGCGGGCTCGGGCTGCCCGCTGCCCCCCGGAGCCGCGCTCGGCTTCTAGAACCGGCACCGAGGGGGCTCCGGGGCAGCGCCGGCTCCTTCCCCGGGGGGCGACCCCCGCTCCCGGCTGGGCACGGAGCGGCAGGACACTGGGATGCTCCGTGGGACCCCCACGGACACGGAGGCACCGGGATGCTGCGTGGGACCCCCACGGACACGGCCCCCGTGGGCTCAGCGAGGGGGGCACCGCACGAGAGACCCCCCCCCCAACGTGGACCTGGAGGGGCTGGGGACCCCTGAAGGGACTCCCGGGCTGGGCCACCCGGTAACGGACCGCCCTGAAGGGACCGGCAGGACCACCCCACGCCCCCCAGGGCAGGACCCTCGGGACCGGCGGGAACGGGGCCTGGGGGGTGCGTGGGGACCCCCAAAGAGGGCCTGGAGCCCCCCCAGCTGGGCCTGGGGACCCCCCGGTTCTCGGGGAGGGGTCGGGCCCCTCCAAACCGGGGATTCCGCGGGAGGGGCCCAAAGGGTGTTCGGGGGGGGGGGAACCCCCCGGTGACGTTTACAGGCCCCCCCCGGTGGGGAGCGGCCCCCGGGGACCCCCCAGTCCCGGGGCGGGGGGCGATTCGTTGTCGCTGCTGACTTTTTTGTACATTTGTATTTAATTATTATTAATAATAATAATGATAATTGCGGTAACGGCTCTGGTCGTTCTGGACCGGGGGCGGCGGAGCCGTGCGGGTCCCCCCTCCCCCTCCCGTGGGAAGCCCCCCGCGTGCACCGGCGTCAACGGAAGTGGGCGGGGCCGGGGCTTTCCCCGCTGACGCAACCGTGCCCTTATTTGGGCAGGCGGGAGAGGGCGGGGCCGTTCCGGGAACCCCCTCCCGCGCTGCCCGCCACCGCCCGCCCCGGGGCCGCGCTTCCCGGACGGACCGGGGGGGTCACGAGGCTTCCGGGACCTTCCCGGGACCCCCTACCAGCCCCCGCCATCCCGGGGAACCCCCGGACACTCCACCCCGCGTCTCTCCCGGTGCTCCGCCGATCCCGGGAGTCTCTCCGGCCCCGCCGGGGGGGCATCCCGGCCCGTTTAACCCCGCCTCCCTCCGTTAAACCGCGCCCTTTCCGTTAAGCCCCGCCTCCCTCCGATAAACCCCGCCTTTTCCTTTAAGCCCCGCCCCCGCGCAATGGCGCCACAATATACTGACCCGCCCCGCTAATCCCCGCCCCTAAACAAAGCCACGCCCCGTTACGCAGCACCCGCCCGGTGATTGGCGCTAATAGTGGCCCCGCCCCTCGGCCCCGCCCCCAGCCCCGCCCCGCCATGGCGCTCGCCGCGCTGCAGCGGGACCCGGCGGGCGGCGGCCGCTTCGCCTCCGCCGTGCCCGGCCCGTGCCGCGCCCGGCCCTGCGCGCTCGGCGTGGACGAGGCGGGCCGGGGGCCGGTGCTCGGTGAGCCCGGGAGGGGAACCGGGGGGAGCCGGGCCGGGGCGGCTGCACGGGGCGCGGGGAGGGCCCGGTGCACCGGGGACTGAGTGTGAGGGTCCGGGGGTTCAGTGGAGAGGGTCCCGGTGCCCCGGGGGTTCGGTGGGAGGGGTCCCGGTTCTCCGGGGGTTCAGTGGGAGGGGTCCTGGTGTACCGGGAGTTGAGTTTGGGGGTCGGGGGGTTCAGTGGGAGGGGTCCCGGTTCTCCGGGGGTTGCCTCCGGGGCTTCCGGTGTACCGGGGGTGTATTTTAGAAGTCCCGGTGTACCGGAGTTTAGGTGGAGAGGGTCCCGGTGCACCGGGGACTGAGTGTGGGGGTCCGGGGGTTGAGTCGAGATGGTCCCGGTGCCCTGGGGGTTGCGTCCGGAGGTCCCGGTGCACCGGGGGTTCAGTGGGAGGGGTCCCGGTGCCCCGGGGTCCGCTCTGACCCCCGTGCCCCCCAGGCCCGATGGTTTACGCTGTCTGTTACTGCCCCGAGGACAAACTGCCGGAGCTGGAGGCGCTGGGGGTGGCAGGTGGGGCCGGCCCGGGGGTCCCGGGGGGGTCCCGGGGGGTTTGGGGGGTCCCGAGCGAGGGGCTCGGAGCGCTGGGGGTCCGGGGGAGTCACAGGAGCGGGGGGCTTGGGGGCTCGAGAGTGTGTTGGGGATCCCGGGGAGAGTTGGGGGTGTCCCAGGGGGTCCCAGGGGTGGGTTGGGGGTCCCGGGTGGGTCCCCGGGAGAGCTGTGGGGGTCCCGGGGGGAGCTGGGGGGGTCCCGGGGGGAGCTGGGGGGGGGGTCCCGGGGGAGCTGGGGGGGATCCCGGGGGTCCCTCACCCCGCCCGCCCCCCCAGACTCGAAGACGCTCTCGGAGGCGGAGCGGGAGCGGCGCTTCGGGCTCCTGGAGGCCGCGGGGGATTGGGTGGGGTGGGCGCTGCAGGTGCTGCCCCCCGCCCACATCTCGGCCTGCATGCAGCAGCGGTGAGACCCCCGGCGTGCCCCCCACCATCCCGGGGGGCCCCGACCCTCGGGGAGCCCCCCCTGCGCCCCTCCGGGTGCCCCCGAGCCCCCCGTCCTGGCTCCCCCCAGTTTGGGGTGCTGGGGGGGGTGGGCTTCCAATTTGGGGGTGACGCCCCCCCGACCCCCCCCCAGAGCCAAGTACAACCTGAACGAGCTGTCCCACGACACGGCCACGGAGCTGATCCAGTTCGTGCTGGACTCGGGGGTGCAGGTGGCCCAGGTGGGGTTTGGGGGGGGCCAGGTGGGGTTTGGGGGGCCTGGAGGGGGTTCAGGTGGGATTTGGGGGGGCCCAGGTGGGATTTGGGGGGCCTGGAGGGGGGTCAGGTGGGATTTGGGGGGGCCAGGTGGGATTTGGGGGGCCTGGAGGGGGGCCAGGTGGGATTTGGGGGGGCCAGGTGGGATTTGGAGGTGGCAGGGGTAGGATTTTGGGGGGCCTGGGGTGACTCGGGGGGGTCCCAGGGTGATTTTGGAATCCCACGGTGACTCGGGGGGATTCAGGGGGGTTCTAGGGTGATTTGGGGGGGTCCCGGGGTGATTGGGGTGGTCCCGGGGTGACTCGGGGGGTCCCGGGGGGGTTTTGGGGTCCCGGGGTGATTGGGGGGGTCCCGGGGGGGGTTTTGGGGGGTCCCGCGGGGGTTTTTGGGGGTCCCGGGGTGACTCGGGGGGTCCCGGGGGGGTTTTTGGGGGTCCCGGGGTGATTGGGGGGGTCCCGGGGGGGTTTTGGGGGGTCCTGGGGGGGTTTTGGGGTCCCGGGGTGATTTGGGTGGTCCCGGGGTGACTCGGGGGGTCCCGGGGGGGTTTTGGGGGGTCCCGCGGTGACTCGGGGGGTCCCGGGGGGGTTTTGGGGTCCCGGGGTGATTGGGGGGGTCCCGGGGGGGTTTTGGGGTCCCGCGGTGGTTTTGGGGAGTCCCGCGGTGGTTTTGGGGGTCCCGGGGGGGTTTTGGGGGGTCCCGCGGGGGTTTTTGGGGGTCCCGGGGTGACTCGGGGGGTCCCGGGGTGACTCGGGGGGTTCCGGGGGGGTTTTGGGGGGTCCCGCGGTGGTTTTGGGGGTCCCGGGGGGGTTTTGGGGGGTCCCGCGGTGACTCGGGGGGTCCCGGGGGGATTCGGGGCCCCAGGTGCTGGTGGACACGGTGGGGCCGGCCGACAAGTACGAGGCGAAGCTGCGGCGGCGCTTCCCGGGGCTGGGGGTCACCGTGCGCCCCAAGGCCGACGCGCTGTTCCCCGCCGTCAGCGCCGCCAGCATCTGCGCCAAGGTGGGGCTGGGCCCCAGCTGACCCCCGACCCCCGAACTGACCCCCCCGACCCTCGAACTGACCCCCCGACCCCCGAACTGACCCCCCAGCACCAACACCCCCAAACCCCCAACTGACCCCCCCAAACCCCCGAACTGACCCCCCAAACCATGGAACTGACCCCCCGACCCCCGAACTGACCCCCCCGACCCCCTAACTGACCCCCCGACCCCCGAACTGACCCCCCAAACCATGGAACTGACCCCCCGACCCCCGAACTGACCCCCCGACCCCCGAACTGACCCCCCGGACCCCCGAACTGACCCCCGGACCCCCGAACTGACCCCCCAAACCATGGAACTGACCCCCCGACCCCCGAACTGACCCCCCCGGACCCCCGAACTGACCCCCCCGGACCCCCGAACTGACCCCCCAAACCATGGAACTGACCCCCCAAACCATGGAACTGACCCCCCCAGACCCCCGAACTGACCCTCCGGACCCCTGAACTGACCCCCCCGGACCCCCGAACTGACCCCCCGGACCCCCGAACTGACCCCCCAAACCATGGAACTGACCCCCCAAACCATGGAACTGACCCTCCCCCAGCACCAACACCCCCAAACCCCCAACTGACCCCCCCAAACCCCTGACCTGACCCCCCCAGACCCCCGAACTGACCCCCCGGACCCCCGAACTGACCCCCCAAACCATGGAACTGACCCCCCAAACCTTGGAACTGACCCCCCCCAGCACCAACACCCCCAAACCCCTGAACTGACCCCCCCCAGCACCAACACCCCCAACTGACCCCCCCAGACCCCTGAGCTGACCCCCTGACCGCCCCTCCCTTACCCCACATCTCAGCCCCCAGACCTCTGGCTTTTGGGGGGGGGGGGCAGGACCCTCCTCTCCCCCAGCGCCCCCCCAGCCCCTCAGAGCCCCCCGTGCCCCCCCAGGTCGCCCGGGACCGGGCCGTGCTCCACTGGAACTTCGTGGAAGATTTGGGGGACCCCGACCGCGATTACGGCTCCGGATACCCCAACGGTGGGGGGGGAGGGGCGGGTTGGGGAGGGGGCGGTCCCGAGTTTGGGGTCCCCCTGACGCCCCCTCCCCCTTTGCAGACCCCAAGACCAAGGAGTGGCTGAGGAGGAACCTGGAGCCCGTGTTCGGCTTCCCGCAGCTCGTGCGGTTCAGCTGGGGCACGGCGCAGGCGCTGCTGCAGCGGGGGGGGGGTCCCGGTGCAGTGGTACGGGGGTCCTGGGGGTCCCGGTGCAGTGGTACGGGGGGCACGGGGGGCACGGGGGTCCCGGTGCAGTGGTACGGGGGGCACGGGGGGGTCCCGGTGCAGTGGTACGGGGGGCACGGGGGGTCCCGGTGCAGTGGTACGGGGGGGGTCCTGGGGGTCCCGGTGCAGTGGTACGGGGGGCACGGGGGTCCCGGTGCAGTGGTACGGGGGGCACGGGGGTCCTGGGGGTCCGGGTGCAGTGGTACGGGGGGGCACGGGGGGTCCCGGTGCAGTGGTATGGGGGGGCACGGGGGGTCCCGGTGCAGTGGTACGGGGGGCACGGGGGTCCTGGGGGTCCCGGTGCAGTGGTACGGGGGGCACGGGGGTCCTGGGGGTCCCGGTGCAGTGGTACGGGGGGGCACGGGGGGTCCTGGGGGTCCCGGTGCAGTGGTACGGGGGGTCCTGGGGGTCCCGGTGCAGTGGTACGGGGGGCACGGGGGTCCTGGGGGTCCGGGTGCAGTGGTACGGGGGGCACGGGGGTCCTGGGGGTCCCGGTGCAGTGGTACGGGGGGCACGGGGGTCCTGGGGGTCCCGGTGCAGTGGTACGGGGGGGGCACGGGGGTCCTGGGGGTCCCGGTGCAGTGGTACGGGGGGCACGGGGGTCCTGGGGGTCCCGGTGCAGTGGTACGGGGGGCACGGGGGGACCGGTGCAGTGGTACGGGGGGCACGGGGGTCCCGGTGCAGTGGTATGGGGGGCACGGGGGTCCCGGTGCTCTGGTATGGGGTGGGGGTGTGTTGGGGGGTACAGGGGGTGCATGGAAGGGTCCCAGGGGGTACAGGGGGGTCCTGGGAGGACACCGGGGGGTTCTGGGGGGTTCTGGGACTCCTGGGTGTGGGGGTCCAAGGGGGGTGGTCCCCGTGGGCGCGCGGGGGGGGTCAGGACGGGGGAAACATTCCCCTCCCGCCCCCCCAGGGCTGACGAGGACCCCCCAGAGGACCCCAGCGCCCCCCCCTCGGTGCTCTCCTACTTCGCCCGGAGCCCCCCCCGGCGCCCCCCCCACCGCTTCTTCCAGGAGCGCAGCCTGCGGCCGCTGGCCGAGCTGTGACCCCCCCGGAAAGGGGGACCCCCCCCCAAATTGGGGACCCCCCCCAACCAGGCACCCAGAGCGTTGTTTTTTAATAAAGCATTTCTAAAACACCCCAAATCTCCTTTTTTCCCACCCCCGGGGGGTCGCTCATGTTGGGGCTGGGGGGGCCACAGGGACCCCCGGAGCTGAAGGGATCTGGGGGGGGTCGTGCCCCCCGTGGGGGGAGGGGAGCCCAGGTGCCCCCCCCGGGTTCATCAGCCCTGGGCAAAGGCCCGGAGAGCGCCGCGGCCTCAATCCGGGATTAGGGAATGGCCGGGGGGGCACCGGGGGTGTCCCGAGCCCCCCGATGTCCCCCCGCGCCCCCGTTTGGGGCCGGTTTTTGGGGGGTTTCAGCGCCGGGGGGGTCTCTGACGGGGCGGGGGGCGCGGACCCCTCCTCCCGCCGTTCAGCACCGCGGACAGCGGGACCGGCGCGGGCGGGGGGGGGCACCGGGACCGGGCGGAGCCGCCCCGCCGCCGGGGGGCGCCCTCGGGGCCGGGGCTGGGCGTGGCCGGGGCGTGGCCCAGGGGCGTGGCTCGGGGCGGGGCCTCCCGGGGGTCCCGGGCGATGGCGGAGGGCGGCTGAAGGGGGGGGGCTGCGGGTACCGGGGGCTGCGGGGGGGGACAGCGAGGCCGGGACCCCCCCGCGCCGGCAGCGGCGCCGCCATGGACGATTCGGGCGTGATCCGGCGGCGGCGGCTGCAGGTACCGGGTGGGGGGGGGGGGGGTGTTATTGAGGGGACGGGGGGGAAACCGGGGGATGGCGGAGCCGGTACCGGAATGGGCACCGGGGAATCGGCACCGGGGAATCGGTACCGGGGTATCCGCACCGGGAGGGTAACGGTTATCGGGAGGAGGTCGGTACCGGGCGGGATGTCGGTACCGGAGGATGCGGGGATCGGTACCGGGGGATATCGGAGCTGGCGGGGGTCGGTACCGGGATGAGGCGATGGGTACCGGAGGGATCGGATCGGCACCGGGCACCGCAGGCCGTTCCGCAGGGGGGGAAGCGCAGGGCGGTACCGGGCGGGGGGGGCAGCGCAGCCCCGGTACCGGGAAGGTCGGTCCGGGCGCGGCCGGCACCGGCGGGGGAGGTGGGTGCGGGCCCGGTACCGGAGGGCGTTGCGGGCCCGGGGGTGCTCGGAGCCGCCCGATCCGGGGGGTTTCGGCCACCGGGCGGCCCCGGGAGGGGGGCACGGAGGCCGCGGAGCCCCCCCGGGGCCGGTGCGGTGCCGGGGGGGCCCGGGCCGCCCCCCAGCCGTTGCCCCGTTGCAGAAGGAGCTGCCGCTGCCGCGGAAGAGCAGCAGGTGAGACCCCCCCGCGCCCCCCACCCACTGCGCCCCCCGGCCCCGCCCCCGGCCCCGCCCCGGCCCCGCCCACTGCAGCCGCCGCGGCCCCCCCGCCCCCCCCCGCCCCGCCGCCGCCCCGGACCCCCGGAGCCCCCCCGGAGCCCCCCGATGCCGATCCTGGCGGGCAGCAGCATGTTCCGCCGCACCAAGAGGTACCGGGGGCTCGGCCTTCCTCCCGCGCCGCCTCAGCCTCCGCGTCCATCCTCATCCTCCATGGCCATCCCCATCCTCAGTGTCCATCCTCATCCTCCATGTCCATCCTCATCCTCATCCTCATCCTCCATGGCCATCCTCATCCTTCAGCCTCCATGTCCATCCTCATCCTCATCCTCCATGTCCACCCTCAGCCTTCATCCTCACCCTTCCCCACCTTCATCCCTGCTCCGTCCTCATCCTCTCCCTCCTTCATCCTCATGCTGGTCCCCGTTCCATCCTCATCCTCATCCTCATCCTCATCCTCACCTTCCATCTCCCCCCTCCTTCCTCCCCCTCCCTCTCCCTCCTCATCCTCCCCCGAGCCCCCCCGGCCGCTGTCCCCCGTCCCCCCCCCCATTTTTCCCCCTCGATATTTTGGGTGGGGGGTGCTGTGGGTGCCCCCTCCCCCAGCCCGGTGACGTGGGGGAGGGTCCCTGTATGGGGGGGGGTCTCGGGGGTCCTGACCCCCCCCCCGCCCCCCCCAGCTGCCGCACGAGCAACCGGAAGAGCCTGATCCTGACCAGCACCTCCCCCACCCTCCCGCGGCCGCACTCGCCGCTGCCCGGGCACATCGGTGAGACCCCCGCGACCCCCGGGTGCCCCCGACCCCCCCCGGGTGCCCCCGGTCCCCCCCGGGCGTCCCCGTCCCCCCGGAGCCCCCCGACCCCCCCACAAGACCCCCGACCCCTCCCTAGAGTTACCCGGAGCCCCCTCCCCCAGTGCCCTCGACCCCCTCCCCATGTCCCCAACGTCCCCCCCAAAGCCCCCAAATCCCCCCCAGACCCCCCCAAACTGCCGGGACCCCCCCCAAGACCCCCCACCCCTGGGGTCCCTCCTGCCCCCCCTACCCTGGGGTGGGGCCCAAGCGTTTAACCCCGCCCACCCGCGGGAACGGGGCGTGGCCTGTCAGGGCGGGGCGGTGACGTCACCACACCTGTGCCCAGGTAACAGCCCCCAGGACAGCCCCCGCAACTTCTCCCCCAGCGCCCCCGCGCACTTCTCGTTCGGCGCGTCCCGCCGGTGAGGGGGGGGCACCGGGGGGGGGCACCGGGGGGGCACCGGGGGGCACCGGGGGGGGCATCGGGGGGGGGCACCGGGGGGGACACCGGGGACAGAGGGGGGGGGCACCGGGGATACCGGGGATACCGGGGGAGGGCACGGGGGGACCGGAGACAGCGGGGGGGGATAGCGGGGGGACACCGGGGGGGATACGCGGGGGTGGGCGGGGGTCCCGGTGACAACCTCAGGGTCCAGGGGGGTCCCCAATGTCCGGGGGTGTCCCCAAGGTGTGGGGCGGTGTCCCAGGGTATCCCGGGCTGTCCCAGGGTATCCCGGGTCTGTCCCGGGTCTGTCCCGGGCTGTCCCGGGCTGTCCCGGTGCTGACGCCCCCTCCCCAGGGCCGACGGGCGCCGCTGGTCGCTGGCCTCGCTGCCCTCCTCGGGCTATGGCACCAACACCCCCAGCTCCACCGTCTCGGTGAGGGGGGGGCGCGACCCCCAGACCCCCCCGGGGGCTTGGGGGGCTTGGGAGGGGGGGCCGTGCTGGGTCTGGGGGGGGCCGGGGGCGATGTGGGGTCCGAAAGGGGCTGGGGGGCGTCTGGGGGTGGCACGGGGGGTCTGGGGGCTCAAGGAAGATTTGGGGGGTCCTGGGTGGGCTGACCGGGGGTCCGGGGGTCCGGGGAGGTTCGGGGGTCCCGGGTGGGCTGACCGGGGGTCCGGGGAGGTCCGGGGGTCCCGGGTGGGCCGACCGGGGGTCCGGGGGTCCGGGGAGGTTCGGGGGTCCCGGGTGGGCTGACCGGGGGTCCGGGGAGGTCCGGGGGTCCCGGGTGGGCTGACCGGGGGTCCGGGGAGGTTCGGGGGTCCCGGGTGGGCTGACCCCCGGCCCCCGCAGTCCTCGTGCTCGTCGCAGGAGCGGCTGCACCAGCTGCCGGCGCAGCCCACGGCCGAGGAGCTGCGGTTCCTGTCCCGCCACTTCGGCAGCTCCGAGAGCCTGGCCGAGGAGGATGGGGGGGCCCGGGGGGGCGCGGCCGCCCCCCGACCCCGCTCCCGCAGCCTCAGGTGGGCGCCGACACCGGTGGGCACGGGGGGAAGGGGCTTGGGGGCGTTTGGGGGGGATTTGGGGGGGTCACTGTGGGGTTGGGGACACCCTGGGGTCAGGGAGGGGCCGGGATTTGGGGCTCACCCAACCTCGGGGGACACTGGGGTGGCCCCGTGGCCATGGGGGGTGGAATGGGGGGGTCCTGGGGGTCCCGCGGGTGCCAGCTGTGCCCCCCCTGTCCCAGCCCCGGGCGCTCGCCCTCGTCCCACGACAACGAGATCGTGATGATGAACCACGTGTACAAGGAGAGGTTCCCCAAGGTGGGCCGGGGCACCTGCGGGGTCTGGGGTGCCCCAGGGGGGCTGGGGGCGGCCAAGGGGGCAGTTATGGGGTCTGGGGGGGGGTTGTGGGTGGGCCATAGGGGCGGTTATGGGGTCTGGTGTGCCCCAGGGGGGCTGTGGGTGGCCATAGGGGAGGTTATGGGGTCTGGGGGGCTGTGGGCGGCCAAGGGGGCAGTAATGGGGTCTGGGGGTGCTGGGGGCGGCCAAGGGGGCGGTTATGGGGTCTGGGGGGGCTGTGGGTGGCCATAGGGGAGGTTATGGGGTCTGGGGGGGCTCTGGGGTTGCTCTGGGGTCCCCACAGGCTCCCCCTGGGGTCTCTGGGGTGCCATGGGGTCGCTCAGGGGTCGCTGTGGGGTCACTCTGGGGTCACCATGGGGTCAGTCTGGGTCACCCTGGGGTCCCCCCGGGGTCTCTGGGGTGCCATGGGGTCGCTCTGGGGTCACCCTGGGGTCCCCCCGGGTCTCTCAGGCCACGGCGCAGATGCAGGAGCGGCTGGAGGAGTTCGTGCGGGGCTGCGGCCCCGGCGGGACCCCCCTGGCCGACGGCGCCCTGAGCTTCATCCAGCACCAGCTGGCAGAGCTGGCCCGGGACTGCCTGGCCACGGCCCGGCACGGGCTGATCACGGCCGGCTACTTCTGCGAGCTGCAGGAGAGCATGGAGCGCCTGCTGCAGGACGTGAGGGGACACGGGGACAGCTGGGGACACGGGGGGACACGGGGTGACACGGGGGGACAGCAGGGACAGGCACGGGCTGATCACGGCCGGCTACTTCTGCGAGCTGCAGGAGAGCATGGAGCGCCTGCTGCAGGACGTGAGGGGACAGCTGGGGACAGCTGGGGACAGCTGGGGACAGCTGGGGACACGGGGGGACACGGGGGGACACGGGGGGACACGGGGGGACACGGGGGGACAGGCACGGGCTGATCACGGCCGGCTGCTTCTGCGAGCTGCAGGAGAGCATGGAGCGCCTGCTGCAGGACGTGAGGGGACACGGGGACAGCTGGGGACAGCTGGGGACAATGGGGGGACACGGGGGGACACGGGGGGACACGGGGGGACACGGGGGGACATGGGGGACAGCGGAGGACATGGGGGGACACAGGGGACAGCGGGGGACACGGGGGTGACAATGGGACAAAGGGGGACAGCAGGGGACATGGGGGACAGCTGGGGACATGGGGGGACACAGTGGACAGTGGGGGACACGGGGGGGACACTGGGGACAGTGGGGACAATAGGGGGACACTGGGGACAGTGGGGGCCAAACGTACCAGCAGAACCCAACGGGACCCCACAAGGACCCAGCGGGGCTCAGCACAAACCCGGGGGATCCCCAGGTGTCCCCCGGCCCCCCCAGGTGTCCCCGGCCCCCCCCAATGTCCCCCCGTGTCCCCTCAGGCCTACGAGCGCTCCGAGTCGGAGGAGGTGGCCTTCATCACCCAGCTGGTGAAGCGGCTCCTCATCATCATCTCCCGCCCCGCGCGCCTGCTCGAGTGCCTGGTGAGCCCCGCACCTGTGCCTGCCCCTTCCACCTGTCCCTGTGCCCCCCTCACCTGTCCCTGCCCCTTCCACCTGTCCCTGCCCCTTCCACCTGTCCCTGTGCCCCCCTCACCTGTCCCTGCCCCTTCCACCTGTCCCTGTGCCCCCCTCACCTGTCCCTGTGCCCCCCTCACCTGTCCCTGTGCCCCCCTCACCTGTCCCTGCCCCCTTTCACCTGTCCCCCCCACACCTGTCCCTGTGCCCCTCACCTGTCCCTGTGCCCCCCTCACCTGTCCCTGCCCCCTTTCACCTGTCCCCCCCACACCTGTCCCTGCCCCCTCACCTGTCCCTGTGCCCCCCTCACGTGTCCCTCACCTGTCCCCAGGAGTTCGACCCCGCGGGGCTGTCGCAGCTGCTGGGCCGGGCCGAGGGGCCCCTGCGAGCCGACACCCCCCGGTACCTGCTGAGGCAGCTGGGCCGGGCCCGGGGGGCACGCGCAGGTACGGGGGGACAGGTGCGAGGACAGGTGGGGGGGGGGACGGGTATGAGGAGGACAGGTGTGGAGTGGGGGGTTATGGACACGGTGGGGACACAGGCAGGCATGGGGGGCACACCTGTGTCCCCCCCGGTGTCCCCACACACACCTGTGCCACCCCCCATCCCCACACGCACCTGTGCCACACCTGTGCCCCTCCCCAGACATGCTGCACCTGGAGGAGCCCGACAGCAGCGGCACCAACACGCCGGAGCCCGAGGAGGGGGCTGAGGTGGGCGCTGGCTCCCCCCGTGTCCCCCCTTGTCCCCCCCCGGTGTCACCTGTCCCCGCAATGTCACCTGTCCCCCCCTCAGGGCCGCGCCGCCGCCCCCCGGCCCAAGGAGCCGCCAGGTGAGAGCGACTTCGAGACCATCAAACTCATCAGCAACGGCGCCTACGGGTGAGGGGCCGGGGGGCCGGGGGGCCGGGGGTCCCACCCTGACCTGTCCCTCCCAGAGCGGTGTACCTGGTGCGGGGGGTCCCGGGGAGGTTCCCGGGGCGGTTCCCGGGGGTCCCGGGGCGGTTCCCGGGGGTCCTGCCCTGACCTGTCCCTCCCAGGGCGGTGTACCTGGTGCGGGGATTCCCGGGGGTCCCGGGGCGGTTCCCGGGGGTCCCGGCGCGCTTCCCGGGGGTCCCGGGGCGGTTCCCAGGGGTCCCATGGCGGTTCCCGGGGGTCCCACCCTGACCTGTCCCCCGCAGGGCGGTGTACCTTGTGCGGGGGTTCCCGGTGATCCCGGGGCTGTTCCCGGGGGTCCCGGGGAGGTTCCCGGTGGTCCCGGTGATCCCGGGGCGGTTCCCGGTGATCCCGGGGCTGTTCCCGGGGGTCCCACCCTGACCTGTCCCCCCCAGGGCGGTGTACCTGGCGCAGGGGGTTCCCGGTGATCCCGGGGCGGTTCCCGGGGGTCCCCGGGGGTCCCGCCCTGACCTGTCCCCCCCAGGGCGGTGTACCTGGTGCGGGGGGTCCCGGGGCGGTTCCCGGGGGTCCCGGGGCGGTTCCCGGGGGTCCCACCCTGACCTGTCCCCCCCAGGGCGGTGTACCTGGTGCGGGGGTTCCCGGGGGTCCCGGGGCTGTTCCCGGGGGTCCCGGGGAGGTTCCCGGTGGTCCCGGGGGTCCCGGGGCGGTTCCCGGGGGTCCCGGGGCGGTTCCCGGGGGTCCCACCCTGACCTGTCCCCCCCAGGGCGGTGTACCTGGTGCGGCACACGGCCACGCGGCAGCGCTTCGCCATGAAGAAGATCAACAAGCAGAACCTGCTGCTGCGGAACCAGGTGCACCAGGCCTTCGTGGAGCGCGACATCCTCACCTTCGCCGAGAACCCCTTCGTGGTCAGCATGTTCTGCTCCTTCCAGACCCGCCGCCACCTCTGCATGGTCATGGAGTACGTGGAAGGTGCGCCCGGGAGTCGCGATAGGGGCCGGGAGTGGCGATGTGGGGCCGGGAGTGGCGATGTGGGGCCGGGAGTGGCGATGTGGGGCCGGGAGTCAGGATATGGGGCCGGAGATGGTCACAGGGGGCGGGGCTTCGGGGGATGGGGCGGGGCGTCGTTCTATGGGGCGGGGCATGGGGATACGGGGCGGGGTATTGGGATATGGGGTGGCATGTCGCGATATGGGGGTGGAGGTGGGGATAGGCGGATAGCTATCGCGATATGGGGCGGGGTGTCGCGGTGCCGGAATATGGGGCTGGGTGCTGGGCTAAGAGTCGTGCCCATGTCCCCCCCATGTGCTCATGTCCCCCCCTGTCCCCCCCTGTGTCCCCAACGTCCCCCTGTCCCTGCCATGTCCCCTGTGTCCCCCTGTCCCCCTGTGTTCCCCCCATGTCCCCCCTATCCTTGGTGTCCCCATCTCCCTGGTGTGCCCCATGTCCCCCCTGTCCCTGGTGTCCCCCTGTCCCTGGTGTCCCCATGTCCCTGGTGTCCCCATGTCCCTGCCATGTCCCCGTGTCCCCGCTGTCCCCCTGTCCCTGCCATGTCCCCCTGTCCCTGGTGTCCCCCTGTCCCTGCCATGTCCCCCTGTCCCTGCCATGTCCCCCTGTCCCTGGTGTCCCCCTGTCCCTGCCATGTCCCCGTGTCCCCGCTGTCCCCCTGTCCCCCGTGTCCCCCTGTCCCTGCCATGTCCCCCTGTCCCTGGTGTCCCCCTGTCCCTGCCATGTCCCCCTGTCCCCCTGTCCCCGTGCCAGGCGGGGACTGTGCCACGCTGCTGAAGCACATCGGGGCGCTGCCCCTGGAGCTGGCCCGGCTCTACTTCGCCGAGACCGTGCTGGCCCTGGAGTACCTGCACACCTACGGCATCGTGCACCGCGACCTCAAACCCGACAAGTGCGCCACGGGGGCACCTGGGCCCCGCCCCGCTCACCTGGGCCCCGCCCTGCTCACCTGGCCCTGCACCGCTCACCTGGCCCCGCCCTGCTCACCTGGCCCTGCACCGCTCACCTGGCCCCGCACCGCTCACCTGGGCCCCACTCACCTGGCCCCGCACCGCTCACCTGGGCCCTGCCCTACTCACCTGGGCCCCACCCCGCTCACCTGGCCCCACCCTGCTCACCTGGCCCTGCACCGCTCACCTGGCCCTGCACCGCTCACCTGGGCCCCACCCCACTCAACTGGGCCCTGCTCACCTGGGCTCTGCCCTGTTCACCTGGGCCCCTCTCACCTGGCCCTGTCTTGCTCACCTGGGCCCCACTCACCTGGCCCCGCCCCACTCACCTGGGCCCCACTCACCTGGGCCCTACCCCACTCATCTGGGCCCTGCCCTACTCACCTGGGCCCTACCCCACTCATCTGGGCCCTGCCCTACTCACCTGGGCCCTGTGCCACTCACCTGAGCCCCACCTCACTCACCTGGCTCTGCCCTGCTCACCTGGGCCCCGCTCACCTGGCCCCGCCCCGCTCACCTGGCCCCGCCCCGCTCACCTGGCCCCGCCCCGCTCACCTGCAGCCTGCTGATCACCTCGCTGGGCCACGTGAAGCTGACGGACTTCGGGCTGTCCAAGATGGGGCTGATGAGCCTCACCACCAACCTGTACGAGGGGCACATGGAGAAGGACGCGCGCGAGTTCCGCGACAAGCAGGTGGGCGCCCAGGTGTGCGGGGCGTGTCCAGGTGGGCCAGGTGTGCATAGGTGGGTGCCACAGGTGTGCTGGGTGTGTCCAGGTGTGCACAGGTGGGCACCACAGGTGTGCCGGGTGTGTCCAGGTGTGCACAGGTGGGCACCATAGGTGTGCTGGGTGTGTCCGGGTGTGTTAGGTGTGCACAGGTGGGCGCCCAGGTGTGCTGGGTGTGTCCAGGTGTGCACAGGTGGGCACCATAGGTGTGCTGGGTGTGTCCAGGTGTGTCAGGTGTGCACAGGTGGGCACCACAGGTGTGCGGGGTGTGTCCAGGTGTGCACAGGTGGGCGCCCAGGTGTGCTGGGTGTGTCCAGGTGTGTCAGGTGTGCACAGGTGGGCGCCCAGGTGTGCTGGGTGTGTCCAGGTGTGCACAGGTGGGTGCCCAGGTGTGCTGGGTGTGTCCAGGTGTGCACAGGTGGGTGCCACAGGTATGCCAGCTGTGTGCCCAGTGGGTGCTCGGATGTGTCCAGGTGTGCCCAGGTGTGCTCAGCTGTGCCCAGCCGCACTCAGGTGTGCCAGGGCGGGGCAGGACAGGGCCAGGGGAGCTGGGTGTGTCTGCAGCAGCCACAGGGACGTGTCCCCTGCTGAGCCCACCTGTCCCCAGGTGTGCGGCACGCCCGAGTACATCGCGCCCGAGGTGATCCTGCGCCAGGGCTACGGGAAGCCGGTGGACTGGTGGGCCATGGGCATCGTCCTCTACGAGTTCCTGGTGGGCTGCGTGCCCTTCTTCGGGGACACCCCCGAGGAGCTCTTCGGGCAGGTGATCTCAGGTACGGCCCCGGGGGCGCGGCGACACAGGGCGGGTGGCCTCAGGTGACACAGGGCAGGTGGCCTCAGGTGACACAGGGCAGGTGACCTCAGGTGTGGCAGCGGACACGGAGGGGACACAGGACAGGTGATCTCAGGTGTGGCAGGGGACATGGGGGGGACACAGGGCAGGTGATCTCAGGTGTGGCAGGGGACATGGGGGGGACACAGGACAGGTGATCTCAGGTGTGGCAGGGGACATGGGGGGGACACAGGGCAGGTAACCTCAGGTGTGGCAGCGGACACGGAGGGGACACAGGACAGGTGATCTCAGGTGTGGCAGGGGACACGGAGGGGACACAGGACAGGTGATCTCAGGTGTGGCAGGGGACACGGGGGGGACATAGGACAGGTGATCTCAGGTGACACAGGGCAGGTGACCTCAGGTGTGGCAGGGGACGTGGGGGGGACACAGGACAGGTGACCTCAGGTGACACAGGGCAGGTGACCTCAGGTGTGGCAGGGGACACAGGGACACATCAGGACGGGCACATGGGCTGGCATGGGGACACACAGAGTGGGTCACACGGGGACTGGGCAGGTGACCCCAGGTACGGGGTCTGTGTTTAGCTGACCCCTCCCTGTCCCCCCCGTGTCCCCCCAGACGAGATCCTGTGGCCGGAGGGGGACGAGGCGCTGCCCCCGGACGCTCAGCACCTCATCTCCTGCCTGCTGCAGCCGGACCCACTGCGGCGCCTCGGGGCAGGTGAGACCCCCCCCCCGGGACCCCCCAGACCCCCGGGACCCCCCGGGACCCCCCGGGACCCCCCGGGACCCCCCTGAGCCGGCGCTGCCGCGCAGGGGGGGCTCAGGAGGTGAAGGCCCACGGCTTCTTCGCCGCTCTCGACTGGACGGGGCTGCTGCGGCAGAAAGCCGAGTTCGTGCCGCACCTGGAGTCCGAGGAGGACACCAGCTACTTCGACAGTGAGGGACCCCCGGGACCCCCCGACCCGCCCCGGGACCCCCTGGGGGACATCCCTGGGGGACATCCCTGGGACTCCCCTTGGATCAGCCCCTAGACCCTCCCTGGGACCCCCCCAGCGCCCCCGGGACATCCTGGGACCCCCCTGGGACCCCCCTGGGACCCCCCCAGAACCCCCTGGAACATCCCGGGACCCCCTGGAACATCCTGGGACCCCCTGGGGGACATCCCTGGGACTCCCCTTGGATCAGCTCCTGGAACATCCCAGGACCCCCTGGACCCTCCCTGGGACCCCCCAGAACCCCCTGGGACATCCCAGAACCCCCCCAGAACCCCCTGAACCATCCCGGGACCCCCAGAACTCCCTGGAACATCCCAGGAGCCCCCAGAACCCCTGAACCATCCCGGGACCCCCCCCCCCAGAACCCTCTGGAACATCCCGGGACCCCCCCCCCAGAACCCCCTGAACCATCCCGGGACCCCCCCAAGCCCCTCCCTGGGGTTCCTCCCCACCCCCCCCCGGGTCGCTCTAAGGGTCCCCCCTCACACCTGTGCCCCCCCCAGCGCGGTCGGACAGGTACCCCCACGTGACGTCGTACGAGGACGAGGACACGACGGAGGACGAGCCCGTGGAGATCCGGCAGTTCTCGTCCTGCTCGCCGCGCTTCAGCAAGGTGGGGCCGGGCCCAGGTGTGCCCAGGTGTGCCCGGCTGTGCCCAGGTGTGAGCAGGTGCCCTCCCGCAGGTGTACAGCAGCCTGGAGCAGCTCTCGCAGGAGCCCAAGCCCAAGGGGCGCCCGCGGGACGAGGGGAGACGCGACGGCTTCGCCCGCGAGCGCGGCTGGAGAACCGGCTCACCTGAGCTGTGCGCACCTGGGGGGTCCTGGGGGGGGTCCCGGGGGGCTCGGGGCCGTGCGGGGTCCCTCACCCCCGTCCCCGGCCGTGTCCCCGCAGGAAGCACCGCTCGGCGGGGGAGGGGCCGCCCCCCGAGGGCGAGGGCAGCCCCCCCCCGGGCGCCCGCCGCCGCTTCTCGGCGCTGCTGGAGCCGCGCCCCGCGCCCCCCCCCCGAGGAGCGGCCGAGCCCCCGCAACGGCGGCCGCGAGGGACCCCCGGACGGGACCCCCGAGGAGCCCGGTGCGTCCCGGGAAGGTGGGGAGGGGTCTCCGGTGCGGCCCGGGTCCCTTCACCGCCCGTGTCCGTTTCCCCCTGCGCAGGGGACCGAGCGCCGCGGGCCGCGGAGCCGCCGCCCCCCCGCACCGAGCTGGGGCTGCGGCGGCCGCGGCACCCGGGGGTGGCCCCCGCCGAGCCCGGCGGCGACAAGCGCAGCCCCCGCGCCCCCGGCAAGGTCACCAAGTCGGCGTCGGCCACCGCGCTGTCCGTCATCATCCCCAGCGGTGGGTGACACCCCCGGGACCCCCCCCCGGACCCCCTAAGGACCCTCCCCAAAGGACCCCAAACACCCAGGGACCCCTGCACCCGCCGGTCCCCACGGGAGGGGGGCTGGGGGTCTCCCGTGGGTGTTCGGTGGACCTTGGGACCCCCCAGTCGCACGGGTGGGGTGTCCCCGGTCCCGGGGCTGACGGCGATGCCCGTGGGGGGCTCTGGGGGTCTCCCGGGGGCTTTGTGGGGTCTCCCGGGGGGTTTGTGGGGTGTCCCCGATCCCGGGGGTGTCCCCGGTCCCGCGGGAGCTCTGGGGGTCTCCCGGGGGGTTTTGGGGCGGCGTTCAGCGGGGTCTGGGGGCGCAGGGGAGGCGCCCGGCTCGTCCCCCCTGGGCAGCCCCATGTCGCCGCGGTCGCTGTCGTCGGACCCCTCGTCGCGGGACTCGTCGCCGGGCCGGGAGCTGGCCCCGGCCGTGGCGGCGCCGCCGCGCTCGCCCATCGCCATCCCCCGGCCCGGGAAGAAGTTCGGCTTCACCCTGCGCGCCATCCGCGTCTACCTGGGCGACAGCGACGTGTACAGCGTGCACCACGTCGTCTGGGTCAGGGACACGGGGGACACCGGGGGGGACACCGGGGGGGACACCGGGGGGGACACCGGGGACACGAGGACAAGGGGGTGTGGGCGGTGACACGGGGACAGGGGGGTGTGGGGGGACACGGGGGAACATGGGGGACACGGAGGGACACGGGGACAGGAGGGACACGGGGACAGGGAGGGGCGTGGGGGGACATGGGGACACTGGGCACAGGGGCAGTGACAGGGGGACACTGGGGGCGACACGGAAGGGTGACACAGGAATGGGCGGACATGGGGGGACGCGGGGACGGGGGGGACACGGGGATGGGGGGACACATGGGGTGACACAGGGACAGGGGGACAAGGGACACACGGGGGGACACTGGGGACACACGGGGGGTCCCGCCCGCGGTGCCCCGTGGGTGACCCCGGTTTTTGGGGGCAGCACGTGGAGGAGGGCGGCCCCGCGCAGGAGGCCGGGCTGTGCGCCGGGGACCTGATCACGCACGTGAACGGGGAGCCGGTGCACGGGCTGGTGCACACCGAGGTGGTGGAGCTCATCCTCAAGGTGGGGCACCGGGGGTCACGGGGGTCACAGGTTTGGGGGGCCGTGGGTCACGGCAGGGTCGTGGCAGGTCAGCCACGACCAGGGGGTGAGCCCCGGTGGGGCGGTGGGTGTTGGGGGTCGCGCCCGTGACCCGCTGTCGCCCAGAGCGGGACCAAGGTGCTGGTGACGACGACGCCGCTGGAGAACACCTCGATCCGCCTGGGCCCCGCGCGGCGCCGCAGCGCCCGCGCCAAGATGGCGCGGAGGAACCGCCGGGGGGGCACCGGGAGCGGCCACGAGAGGTGGGCACGGGGCACCGGGGGGCACCGGGAGGCACCGGGGGCTCCGGGGGCCGCGGGGTGCTGACGGTCCTCCCGGCCGCCAGGCGGCGCAGCGCGCTGTTCCGGCACCTGGCGCGCCAGGCCTCGCTGCTGCACACGAGCCGCTCGCTGACGTCACTGAGCCGCTCGCTCTCCTCCTCCGACTCGCTGCCCGCCTCCCCCACGCACGCGCGGGCGCGCGACCCCGGTAAGGGGCGGGGCCAAAGGAGGGGGGCGGGGCCGCGGGGGCGGAGGGTACCGGGAACGGGGCGGTGGCTTGGGAACGGGGCGTGGTCACAGGAACGGGGAGCGGTGCCGGTGCCCGGTGCCCGGTGCCCGGTGCCGTTCCCCCCGCGCTGACCCCGTTCCGCGCAGGGGCCTCCCCGCCCAGCAGCTCGCCGGGCTCCAGCGCTCCGCCGTCGCCGGCGGGGCCGCACCTGCGGCCGAGCTCCTTGCAGGGGCTGTCGCCGAAGCTGCAGCGGCAGTACCGGGCGGCGCGGTGCCGCTCCGCCGGCAGCATCCCGCTCTCGCCGCTCGCCCACACGCCCTCGCCGCCCGCCGCCTCGCCGCCCGCCTTCCCCGCCAAGCTGCACCCCAAGGCCGCCGAGTCGCCGCGCCTCGCCCGCCGCGGGCTCCCCGAGAAGGCGGCGCCGGGGCCGCCCCGCAAGCTGGGGCTGGAGCCGCCCCGCAAGGACTTCCCGGCCGAGCCGCCGCTGCAGAGCCTGGCCGAGTGGGACGGCGAGGGCCCGGCCGAGCCGCCGCCGCCCGCGGCCCCCGCCCGCCGCCTGGGCCGGCAGGAGCTGCCGCTGCTGCTCGGGGGCCCCCCCGGGCCGGAGCCGCCGCCGCCGGGCCCGGAGGAGCCCGAGCGGGGGGCGCGGGGCCCCCCCAAGGCGCTCAGCCCGGTGCAGGAGCACGAGCGCGGGGCGGCGGCGCCGGGGGGGCCCCCGGTGCCCATTGTGGTGGTGGGGCCCGGTGCGACCCCCGGGGACCCCCGGGGCGCCGCGGGCCCCCCCGGGCGCTGAGCTTGACCCGACCCCCCCCCCCCGACCCCCGGCTGTAAATAGGGGGGGACACCCCAGGACCCCCAGGCATGCGGGGGTCGCGCCCCCGGCCCCTCCCCGCGTACGCGAAGGGTTAATACTGTGACACCCCCCCCGTGTGACGTCACCGACCCGGCACTCCTCCCCCCCGGTGTGATGTCATCGATCCGGACAATCCCCCCAGGGCGACGCCCCTCTGCCCCCCCCTCCGGTCTCCCGTTTGTCCCCGGTTTTGGCTCCGGTGTTGACGTCAGAGCGGTGATGACGTCACAGCATCCATGTCACGGGAGGGGCACGGGCGCTGCTCTGATGTCACTCGGGGAAGGGGATGGTGACGTCATCCCCTCGAGCGTGACCTCACGGCTGCTGCGGGATCGATGATGTCACGGCTGCGGCATCCCCGGTGGTATTTGAGTGCTGACATCACAGTTGTGACGTCACGGAGGGTGTGAAGGTGGTGACGTCACAGCTGAAGTGACATCCTAGGGGAGGGGGGGTGGGGCTATGCCCGGTTTCCACCCGGCAGTGACGTCACACGAGGGCCAGCCAAGCCGGTGACATCACCACACCCCCCGTGACATCATCAGAGTCCCCTCCCCCCCCCCGTTCTCGCTATGCAAACGCCCCCCGGGCCGGGGGAGCCGGGGGGTCCCGGGGACCAATAAAGGCTGTACAGCACCGAGCCCCGGCTGTGCTTCGGGGGGACACCGGGGGGACACCGGGAGGGGACGGGGGACACCCCTCATGGCGTGCGGCCATCGCCCCGGGACCCCCGGGAGGGGATTTGGGGGTGTCACGGCCCCGGCACCCCCGCCCCCCCGAGTCCGGGCACTCGCGGGTTAACGTCGGTGTTTTCCCCGCCACGCCCCCGCCACGCCCCCCCCACCCCCCGTGACGTCACGGCTGTACCGGGTCCGTTCGCCGCCGCTGAGCCCGAACGGTCCGGGGGGCACCGGGGGGTCTCGGCGGCTGTGCCGGGGGATTTCGGGGTGTTGGGGCCCTCTCGGGGAGCGCCGGGGGGAGCTGGGGCGCAAGGGAGATCTCCGGGGCGCTCTGCAGTGAACTGGGGGGCCCTGGGGGCAGCTGGGGGTTCCAAGGGGGTCTGGGGGGTCCTGGGGGACACCTGGGGTGAGAACCGGGGGTCCCTGACCCCCCCGTGTGCCCCCAGCCCCCCATGGCGCTGCGCTTGGCCACCCGCCTGTCACGCCCGGCCCGGAGCGGTGTCCGGTGGGGGGGCACCGGGCCCCCTCACGCACAGGGTGAGTGGGGGGGGGCGAGAGGGCCGGACCCCCCCCAGGACCCCCCCCCGGGATTGGCAGCGACGAGGGGGGGGACACCGCGAATCCCCGGTGCTGCCCCCCCTCTCCCCCTGTGCTGACCCCCCTCTCCCGGTGCTGCCCCCCCTCTCCCGGTGCTGCCCCCCTCTCCCCGTGCCGGACTTCCCTCTCCCGGTGCTGACCCCCCCCTCTCCCGGTGCTGAGCCCCCCTCTCCCGGTGCTAAGCCCCCCTCTCCCGGTGCTGACCCCCCCCTCTCCCGGTGCTGCCCCCCATTTCTCGGTGCTAAGCCCCCCTCCCCCGATGCTGACCCCCCTCTCCCGGTGCTAAGCCCCCCTCTCCCGGTGCTGCCCCCCCTCTCCCGGTGCTAAGCCCCCCTCTCCCGGTGCTGCCCCCCCTCTCCCGGTGCTGACCCCCCCTCTCCCGGTGCTGACCCCCCTCTCCCGGTGCTGCCCCCCCCTCTCCCGGTGCTGACCCCCCCTCTCCCGGTGCTGCCCCCCCTCTCCCGGTGCTGACCCCCCCTCTCCCGGTGCTGACCCCCCCCCCAGTCGCCGCCCCGTTCGACTGGCAGGACGCGCTGGGGCTCGAGGCGCTGCTGAGCGCCGAGGAGCGGCTGCTGCGGGACACGACGCGCAAGTACTGCCAGGAGCGGCTGCTGCCCCGCGTGCTGCACGCCAACCGCCACGAGGGTACCCCAAAAACCGCCCCCCGAAACACCCCCAGCCAGCCTGACCCCCCCCCGGGACACCCTGACCCCCCCCCGGGACAGCCTGACCCCCCCCGGTACACCCTGACCCCCCCCGGGACACCCTGACCCCCCCGGTACAGCCTGACCCCCCCGGTACAGCCTGACCCCCCCCGGGACACCCTGACCCCCCCCCCCGGTACACCCTGACCCCCCCCGGGACACCCTGACCCCCCCCCGGGACACCCTGACCCCCCGGGACACCCTGACCCCCCCGGTACACCCTGACCCCCCCCGGGACAGCCTGACACCCCCCGGGATAGCCTGACCCCCCCGGTACACCCTGACCCCCCCCGGTACACCCTGACCCCCCCCCGGGACACCCTGACCCCCCGGGACAGCCTGACCCCCCGGGACAGCCTGACCCCCCCCCGGGACACCCTGACCCCCCCCGGTACACCCTGACCCCCCCCCGGGACACCCTGACCCCCCGGGACACCCTGACCCCCCCGGTACACCCTGACCCCCCCCGGGACAGCCTGACCCCCCCCGGTACACCCTGACCCCCCCCAGGCAGACTGACCCCCCCCGGTACAGCCTGACCCCCCGGTACACCCTGACCCCCCCCGGGACACCCTGACCCCCCCGGTACACCCTGACCCCCCCCGGGATAGCCTGACCCCCCCCCGGTACACCCTGACCCCCCCCGGGACAGCCTGACCCCCCCGGGACAGCCTGACCCCCCCCGGTACACCCTGACCCCCCCCCCCCGGGACACCCTGACCCCCCCGGTACACCCTGAGAGCCCCCAGACCCCCCGAGTGCTGCCAGTCCCCACCAGGGCACCCCAGCTCCCCGGCAATGTCCCCAATGTCCCCTGTGCCCCCCAGACTTGCCCGACCCCCCCCATTCACCCCCGACCTCCCTCAGGACCCTTCCTGTGCCAAAATTGGGGAGTTTTGGTATCCCCAAAAGCCCCCCGGCCCTTCCAAAACTCCCCGACTCCCTCCAACACCCCCAGATCCCCTCCCTTCTCCCTCCCCACGGGGCAGGGGTGTGGGGGACCCCCAGATTCGCCCAGGGGGTCCCCCTGCTGCCCCCCCCCCAGCTCGAGCCCTCCTGACCCCCACCTTGCCCCCCAGTCTTTGACAGGGAGATCGTGACTGAACTGGGAGAACTGGGGCTGCTGGGCCCCACCATTCAAGGTCAGCCGTGCCACGGGGACCCCCGGGGGGCGATCTGGGGACACGGGGGGGTGGCTGGGTCAGGGACTCCCCCAGGGGGTCCCGAGGGGGTTATTGGGGGGCTCAGGGGTGGGGGACAGCTCTGGGGGGGCTCTGAGGGTCAGGGAGGGCTTTGGGGGCTCTATGGGGGGACTTGGGGGGCTTGCGGGGACAGTTCCAGGGTGACACTGGGGGTTCAGGGGGATGGCACTGTCCCCAGGGGGGGCTGTGTGTCAGGGAAGGGTCCTTGAGGGGTCCTGTGTGACACTGGGGGTCCCTCAGTGACCCTTGATGGGTCCTGTGTGGCCCCGGGGTCCCTGGTGACCCCTGAGGGGTCCCTGGGTGCCCGCTGTGACCCCGAGGTCCCTGTGTGACCCCTGAGGGTCCCTGGGTGCCTGCTGTGACCCCCAGGTCCCTGTGTGACCCCTGAGGGGTCACTGGGTGCCCGCTGTGACCTGGAGGTCCCTGTGTGACCCCTGAGGGGTCCCTGGGTGCCCGCTGTGACCCCGAGGGGTCCCTGTGTGACCCCTGAGGGGTCCCTGGGTGCCCGCTGTGACCCCGAGGTCCCTGTGTGACCCCTGAGGGTCCCTGGGTGCCCGCTGTGACCTGGAGGTCCCTGTGTGACCCCTGAGGGGTCCCTGGGTGCCCGCTGTGACCTGGAGGTCCCTGTGTGACCCCTGAGGGTCCCTGGGTGCCCGCTGTGACCTGGAGGTCCCTGTGTGACCCCTGAGGGGTCCCTGGGTGCCCGCTGTGACCCCGAGGGGTCCCTGTGTGACCCCTGAGGGGTCCCTGGGTGCCCGCTGTGACCCCGAGGTCCCTGTGTGACCCCTGAGGGTCCCTGGGTGCCCGCTGTGACCTGGAGGTCCCTGTGTGACCCCTGAGGGGTCCCTGGGTGCCCGCTGTGACCTGGAGGTCCCTGTGTGACCCCTGAGGGTCCCTGGGTGCCCGCTGTGACCTGGAGGTCCCTGTGTGACCCCTGAGGGGTCCCTGGGTGCCCGCTGTGACCCCGAGGGGTCCCTGTGTGACCCCTGAGGGGTCCCTGGGTGCCCGCTGTGACCCCCATGTCCCCGCAGGGTACGGCTGTGCGGGCACCACGTCGGTGGGCTACGGGCTGGTGACGCGGGAGCTGGAGCGGGTGGACAGCAGCTACCGCTCGGTGCTCAGCGTGCAGTCCTCGCTGGTCATGTACCCCCTGTGGGCCTACGGGACCCCCGCCCAGCGCGAGCGCTTCCTGCCCCGCCTCGGTGAGACCCCCACCACCGGAGGGGCAGTTCGGGGGGTGCGGGGTGGAGGGGCAGAGGGGCGTTTCGGGGGGGGTGTGAGGCAGCACCGGGGGGTTTGGAGGAGAAGTGGGGGGCACAAGGGGAGCGGTGGGGCGGTGGGGGCGTCCCCGGGCGCCCCTGACACCCCCTCCCCAGCTCGGGGGGAGATGGTGGGGTGCTTCGGGCTGACGGAGCCCAACCACGGGAGCGACCCGGGGCGGATGGAGACGCGGGCCCGGCACAACCCCAGCGCCAGCACCTACACCCTGCGTGGCTCCAAGACCTGGTGAGCCTCGGAATTGGGGTGAGGGGGACACGGGGGACCCCCAGAGCTTCCCCTTGACCTTCCCCGACCTCCCCAGGATCACCAACTCGCCCATAGCCGACCTGTGCGTGGTGTGGGCCCGCTGCGAGGAGGACGGGAGGGTCCGGGGCTTCCTGGTGGAGCGCGGGACCCCCGGGCTCAGCACCCCCAAAATCGAGGGCAAGTTCTCCCTGCGCGCCTCGACCACCGGCATGATCCTCCTGGACGACGTGGAGGTGCCCGAGGAGAACGTGCTGCCCAACGCCGAGGGGCTGGCGGTGAGGGGGGAGCCAGGGCATCCCAGGGAGGGTCCCGGTGGGACGGGGGGTCCCGGTGACACCCCCTGTCCCCCAGGGCCCCTTCGGCTGCCTGACCCAGGCGCGTTACGGCATCGCCTGGGGCGCGCTGGGCGCCGCCGAGGCCTGTCTGGAGACGGTGCGGCAGTACGTGCTGGACAGGTAACGGGGGGCTGGGGGCGCTCTGGGGGGTCCCACCGCCCCCCAGCCCCCCAAAGCTCAGCGCCCCCCTCCCCTGGCCCGCAGGAAGCAGTTTGGGGGCCCGCTGGCGCGGAACCAGCTGGTGCAGAAGAAGCTGGCGGACATGGTGACGGAGATCACGCTGGGGCTGCACGCCTGCCTGCGGCTCGGCCGCCTCAAGGACGAGGGCAGGTGGGTGGCACTGTCCCCAGGGGGGCCCGGGGGATCCTGGAGGGGGTCAGCGTGCCCCCGTCCGTGTCCCCACAGGGCCGCCCCCGAGATGGTGTCGATGCTGAAGCGGAACTCGTGCGGGAAGGCGCTGGGCATCGCCAGGGACGCGCGGGACATGCTGGGGGGCAACGGGATCTGCGACGAGTTCCACGTGATCCGGCACCTCATGAACCTCGAGGCCGTCAACACCTACGAGGGTACGGCGGGGAGGGCCACGGGGGTCCCCGAGGGCTCGGGGGGTCCTACTGAGGCGCGATGATCCCCGCAGGCACCCACGACATCCATGCGCTGATCCTGGGCCGGGCCATCACCGGCATCCAGGCCTTTGCCCCGGCGAAGGGGACCTAGTGGGGACACGGCAGCGCGGGCACGGCGGGGACGTGGTGGCACCGGTGGCACCGGTGGGGACCGGGTCTGCTCCTCGTGGGAAGGGATGTGAGGAGATGGCGGCGCTGACAGGACACAGTGTCACCAAGGAGACCCAGGTATCCCCAGAAGGGAACCAGTGTCGCTGACAGGACCCGGTGTCACTGACGGGACCTTGTGTCACCAGCCAGGCCTCATGTCACCAACGGGACGCAGTGTCACCCCAACCAAATCTCGTGTCACTGGCAGGACCCGGTGTCACCAAGCACATCTTGTATCATTGATGGGACCCAATGCCACCAACCAAACCTCCTGTCACCAACGGGACCCGGTGTCACCGACAGGATCGGTGTCACTCAGGGGACCCTGCTGGTGCTGGGCGCCGTGTCCGGTGCCATCCCGGTGCCTTCGCCATCCCCGTGGCCAATAAACGGTGGGACAGCCCCTCCATGCCAGCCCTGCTCGTCAGCATTGATTAACCTGCCAGGACCCAGCTCTGCCCTCGGAGGGGGGGGTCCCAGCCTAGCACAGCCCCCCCATCGAGCTTTTGGGTCGGCTTCAGCCCTTTATTTGTTCCAACCACCAACAGCAACAGCAACAGAAAAGCCCTTTGGGGCAAAAATCCCCTTTGGCCCGGCGCAGCCCGGCGGGTTTGGGGGTCCCGCACAGGTCTGGGGGTGCCCTCAGGCCTCGGGCTGCAGGCAGAGGTCCTGATAAGCCGCCTCCACGGTGCAGCAGATGCGACGCAGCTCCGCCTGCACCTCCTCCACGCGCTCCAACACCTCGCCGAGCGCCTGCAGCCGCTCCTGGATCAGCCCGTTGTGGAAGCCGTAGCGGTGGAAGAGCCGCTCCTCCAGCTGCTCCGCCAGCTCCGAGACCTGCCCGAGCGGGGCCCACGGCTCGTCTCGGCGCTGGCACGGCCGCCGTCCCCGGGGCCGGGGGGCAGCTGCGCCCGCCCGCGCTGGCAGCGCTCCCGGCCTGGCCCGGCCGCCGCCAGCTGCGCCCCGGTAGCCGCAGCGCCGGTCGCGGTGGCCACCGAGCGCCGGGTCAGCCGGGCCGCAGCTGCCGGGCCGGGCCGCCATCTGCGCGGGGGCCTGGGGACCCCCCCGGCCGAACCCCCCCGGCAGGAGCCGCGTCCGGCGTGAGGGCAGCGCGGGGACAAGGGGGACAGCGCGGGGACAGCGGGGGCCGCTCGAAGCGGGGCCGGAGGCAGCTGCGGCCGCTCCCGCGGGGGCTCGGGGGGCTCCCCCCGGCCGGGCTCCGCAGCTGCCTCCACACCCGGGCTCTGCCTCCCTTCTCCCGCCCAACCGGGCGGAATAACGCGATCCCCCGCGCCCCGGGGGGAAGGAGGGGACCCCGGCGGCCGCTCCGAGCCTACCTTCAGCAGCAGGCTGTCCCTGACGCCGCTCAGCTCCGTGTGCGCTTCCTCGCGGCCGCTGTTGAGGCGGCCGAGCACGTCCTGCGCCCGCTGCTGCAGCCCCTCCACGGCGGCGTCCAGCGAGGCGAAGAACAGCGACGAGCGGGGACCCAGCGCTGGCCCCGCGCACGGCCTCGGCCGGAACAAGGGACCCTCAGGAGGGCGGGGGACAGCGCATGGAGCCCACGGGGACAGGGACCCCATCAGGGCCGGGGATCACACGGGGACAGGGACCCCTGTGAGGGGCATGGGTCACACAGGGACCCCATGGGGACAGGGACCCCCATCAGGGCTGGGGTCACACAGGGACCGGGACTGTGTGAGGGGCATGGACCCCATGGAGCCCACGGGGACAGGGACCCCATCAGGGCCGGGGATCACACGGGGACAGGGACCCCTGTGAGGGGCATGGGTCACACAGGGACCCCATGGGGACAGGGACCCCCATCAGGGCTGGGGTCACACAGGGACCGGGACTGTGTGAGGGGCATGGACCCCATGGAGCCCACGGGGACAGGGACCCCATCAGGGCCGGGGATCACACGGGGACAGGGACCCCTGTGAGGGGCATGGGTCACACAGGGACCCCATGGGGACAGGGACCCCCATCAGGGCTGGGGTCACACAGGGACCGGGACTGTGTGAGGGGCATGGACCCCATGGAGCCCACGGGGACAGGGACCCCATCAGGGCCGGGGATCACACGGGGTCAGGGACCCCCTGTGAGGGGCACAGACCCCATGGGGACAGGGTCAGAGACATCCGTGCCCAAAGCCGGAATAGCTTACACAAGGACAGGGACCCCATCAGGGCTGTGCACCCTGTCAGGGTCACACACCACCGGGACAGGGACAGGCTGTGCCCTGTGGCAGCCCTACCAGTCCCGTTAATTGAAAATTACCCTCTAATTAATGTGGAGACAGGCGTGTCCCCCCTCCCTGCACTGCCGGCGGGCTGTTGCATCCCCCCGCTTTTTTTTCTCCATTTTCACTCCAAAGGTGAAGGCGGTACCTGTCCAGCTCCTCGCCGGGGGGCTCGTCCCCAACCAGTTCCGCCAGGAAGGGGCTCTCGCCCGCCGCCGCCTCCGGTTCGGGACCCTCAGGCTCCTCCCGCGACATCCCGGGCCCGGGGGGCTGCAGGGGAAGGACCCCCGAGCTGGGGCCGGGCTCCGGGGGTGGGCGGGGGGCACTAAGCCGGGCTCGGGCCGGGGTCCGGGGTGGGCTCGGGGCACTGAGCCCGGTCCGGAGGTCGGGCCGGTGCCGGTCCGGGGCCGTACCTGGGACCCTCGGCCGCCCCTCACCACACAGCCCTCACGGGGCTCTGCTGGGCGGGCACCGCCGCCGCCCAATCAGCGCCCGCCATTCGCACTCCGGCGATGCTGATTGGAGCCCTAAGGGAGCCTAGAGGATGATTGGCACCTGCGCGGGCCAATCGCGGGGCACGAAAAGGCAGCGCGGGTAAGGCGCGAAGGGCCCGGGCGGCTCTCGGGGGGTCCCGGGCGGCTCTCGGGGGGTCCCGGGCGGCTCTCGGGGGGTCCCGGGCGCCTCTCGGGGGTCCCCAGCGCCGTGCGAGGCCACGAGGTGACAATAAACTCTCCCTAAATGCCGCCCCACGCAGTTCCCTTCCCAGCGCACACACAGGCACCGCAGGACACCGGGCTTTATTTGGGGCCGGGACCCCTCCCCAAAATGAGGGGACCCCCGGGGGGTCACACGTCCAGGCGGCACATGGGGCTGTCGTAGACCATCTGCAGGTTGACGCGGTGCCCCACGAGCTCCCGGATGTTGTTGATGCCGTATTTGATCATGGTGGGTCTGGGGGAGGTGGGGGTCAGTGGGTGGGGGGCTGGGATGGGCCCACAGCGGGGTCCCCCCCCAGGTGACCCCCACTCACCGCTCCAGCGAGAGCCCCCAGGCGATGACAGAGACGTTCTCGGGGAGCCCCATGGGCAGCAGCAGCTCGGGGCGGAAGACCCCCGAGTTCCCCACCTCCACCCACTTCTTCAGCCCTGGGGGGGGCGAGGGGGCAAGTGAGGACCCCACAGACCCCCTCCCCATATTGGGGAGTGCGCCCCCCGCTCCAGGGGAACTCCAGGTCATCCCCACTCCCCCAGCCCTAGGAGGAGCCCCCCAAGACCCCCCTCACCCTCGTGGTAGCTGAACACCTCCATGCTGGGCTCCGTGTAGGGGTTGTAGGCAGGTTTGAAACGCAGCTGCGAGATCCCTGCGGGCACACGAGGGGTCAGGGGGGCACACGGGGCCCCGGGGTCCCCCCAGCGCCCCCCACGTACCCAGCTTGGTGAAGAACTGCCGCAGGATGCCCATGAGGTGGCCCAGGGTGAGCCCCCGGTCGGCCACCAGCCCCTCCACCTGGTGGAACTCGGCCAGGTGCGTGGCGTCCAGGCTCTCGTTGCGGAACACGCGGTCGATGGAGAAATATTTCACGGGGCTGAACTTCTCCTGGGGGGAGAACAGGGGCACGAGGGGTCGGATGGGACCCCCAGACTGCCCCACAACTGCTCTGATTTCCCTCAAATTGCTCCGGGATTCCTGAGCCTCCTACACTGCTCTGAGCACCCCAAACCCCACTGATCCCCCCCAAAAATCCCTCTGTTCCCTCTCATGGCTGTACCCCCCAGACCCCCCCCAGAGCCCCCAGACCTGCCGTGCCAGCTGGAACAGGGCACGGGCACTGGCTGACGTGGTGTGGGTCCTCAGCAGGTTCTTCTTGGCCTCCTCCACCTTCCACTCGTACCTGTACCTGGGGGGGCACAAAGGGGGGGTCAGGGGGGTGGGGGACAGATGTGGGACCGCCCTGAATCGCCCCCCGGGTCGGGGTCTCACCCCTGTGAGCCGTAGCCTCCCTGCGAGTGCACCTTCTTCACCTTGGAGCAGTAGCCAGGGGGCAACTGGGGGGCTTCAGCGGGGTCTGGGGGGACAAAAAAGGTGAGGGGGGGCTTTGAGAGGTGCTTGTGGGGGTTCAGGGGGCTCTGGGGGGCATCTGTGAGAGTTCAGGGGGCTTTGAGGGGCATTTGTGGGGGTTCAGGGGGCTCTGGGGGGCTGTGAGGAGCATTTGCAGGGGTTCAGGGGGCTCTGGGGGGCTTTGAGGAGTGTTTGTGGGGGTTCAGGGGGCTTTAAGGGGTGTTTGTGGGGGTTCAGGGGGCTTTGAGGGGCATTTGTGGGGGTTCTGGGGGCTCTGAGGAGCATTTGCAGGGGTTCAGGGGGCTCTGGGGGGCTTTGAGGGGAATTTGTGGGGGTTCAGGGGGCTTTGAGGGGTGTTTGTGGGGGTTCAGGGGGCTCTGAGGGGCGTTTGTGGGGGTTCAGGGGGCTCTGAGGAGCATTTGCAGGGGTTCAGGGGGCTCTGGGGGGCTTTGAGGGGAATTTGTGGGGGTTCAGGGGGCTTTGAGGGGTGTTTGTGGGGGTTCAGGGGGCTCTGAGGGGCGTTTGTGGGGGTTCAGGGGGCTTTGAGGGGCATTTGTGGGGGTTCGGGGGCTCTGGGGGGCTTTGAGGAGTGTTTGTGGGGGTTCAGGGGTCTCTGAGGGGCATTTGTGGGGGTTCAGGGGGCTTTGAGTGGCGTTTGTGCAGGCTTGTCTGAGGGATTTGGGGGATCAGAGGAGTGTGGGGCGGTCACAGGGGGCTCTGGGGGGGATCAGAGGAGTGTGGGGCGGTCACAGGGGGCTCTGGGGGGGATCAGAGGAGTGTGGGGCGGTCACAGGGAGCTCTGGGGGGGTTCAGAGGGGTCCCGGGGGGGGGTCAGCAGGTCCCTGTGCCCCCCCAGCACCCACCCAGCAGGAAGAAGGTGTCGTGCTGGTCGCGCGCCGGGTGCTGCTGCGGCTGGAAGAGCGCGTCGAAGTTCCAGAAGGAGCTCTCCACGAAGTTATCCGTGGGCATCTCCGTGAACCTGGGGGGCCGCCCGGGTTCACGCCGGGCGGGCGGGCTGGGCGCCCCCTCCCCGCAGCCCCCCACTCACCCCATCTCCAGGAAGATCTGCCGCAGCTCCGAGCGCACCTTGAGCAGCGGGTGCAGGTGCCCGCAGGCCGGGGGCAGCCCCAGCGAGGAGAAGTTGTAGGGTTTGAAGGGCAGCTGGCGCCAGGAGCCCCTGCGGGACGGGCCGGGGGTCAGGGCAGGGCCGGGGGGGGGTCCTGGGGGGTCGGGGGGGGCACCTACGTGGCGATCATCTCCGGGGTGAGCTCGGTCTCCGGGCGCGCCACGGCCGTGCTGAAGGCGCTGCCCTTGCGGATCCAGAAGGACTTGAGGGTCCTGGGGGGTCAGGGGGGGCGTTGGGGACCAGCCAGGCTGCCCAGCTCCTCGCTGGCTGCTCTAATTAGCGCTGATTTCGTTAATGAGCACCCTCAGGTTTTTTATTGAGTGTTTCACCCGCGCGAGTTTTACACGGAGTCTTTAATTGGGCTGTTAGATCGTTAAAATCTTGATTTTGGTGGGGTTAACCTTCAGTAAACCCAACCAAAGGGTTTGAAAACGGGGCAGAAGCGCCTCAGATTTATGCCCCATCAAGGACAGTACATCAGCAGGAGCTGAGAATAAACAAGAGCCTGGGAAATTGAGATGTTCCCACCCCAAAAGGACCAGAGAGCAGGGACCTGCTGAATCAGCACCCCAGCGCCAATTAACGCAGTTTGGGAGCAATTAAGGTTAATTTGCGTGCCCCACTCACACTTCCAGCAGCAGCTTCCTCCTCTTGAGCTCGGCGCGCTCCCGCTCAGGCAGGGCCCCCCCGGCCCTCACCTGCCCCAGGTGCTGCTGCACCGTGTCCTGCACCGAGGGCACCTGGGGGGGCACCGGGGGCTGGGCACAGCCCAACGGGGACCCTCGGGCCCCCCCACCCCGGCTGCAGGGGACCCCCGGGGGGCAGCAGACCCCTCCCCAAGCACTGCTGATTGCCAGGGACCCCTGTCCGTGTCCCCCAGGGACCACCCTCGTTCATGGAGCCCCCCACCCATCCATCCCACCCTGCTCCAGCCTCCCAGGGACCCCCACCCATCCACCCCTACCTGCTCCTCCCTTCCAGGGACCCCCGGCCGTCCACCCCCCAGAACACTCCCGGTAACCAGAGACCCCCAGACCCTTCCTCAGGGCACTCCCTGTTCCCAGCGACCCCCAACCATCCCCCCTTGGGCCGCTCCCGCTTCCCGGGGACCCCCGTGCCCCCTCCCGGGACCCCCGCCGGTGCCCCCGGGCACTCACGGCGCGGAGCACGCGGGGCCCGCCGGCCGCTCCCTTATCGAGGCGCACCCACTTGTTGGCCATGGCCTTGCTGAAGCCCAAGGAGCCCCCGGGCAGCTTCTGCGGGGACACGGCGGCCGTGAGGGGCGCGGCGGCGGCCGGTGCCGCCCCCCGGTGCCGCCGGTACCCACCATGGCCTCGGCCTGCGGCAGCCCCTCCTCGGGGAGGCTCCGGAACAGCCGCACCTCGGGGCTGCCGTCCCGCAGCACCTCCTCGCCCTCGGGGCTCAGCTCCCACCGCGTGGCCGTCCGCGGCTCCGCCTCGATCACCTGCACCGGGCACCGGCGTCAGCGCGGCCGGCGGCGCCCGGGGCTGCTCCGCGCCCCGGCCCCACTGCCCGCACCTCGCCCAGCGCCTGGAGGCTTTTAACGGCGCCCACGAGCGTCTGGTGATCGACGCCGAGCTGGGCGGCGGCCTCGAGGCTGCAGAGCCCGGCGGGGCCCGCGGCCTGGCCCAGCCGCTCCAGGAGCCGCTCCGCCACGCTCGGCGCCATGGCCGGAAGGGAGCGCGGAGCCGCCGGAAGTGAGTGCGGAGACCGGAAGTGCCGCCCAGGGGATGGGCGTGGTGCGTTCGCCATCTTGGGTGTGGCGCAAGCGCCGTGCCGGGCGTGCTGGGCGCCATGTTGGGTGTGGCGGGGAGGCGCAGAAGCGGCTGCGGGGGGCTAAGTGACGTCACAGAGCTGCGCAATGACGTCATGCGGTGCGAGGCGGCTCCACCGCGGAGCCCAGCGGGCTGATTCCTCCCAGAGCTTCCTTAGGGCAGCCCCCGGCCTGGGTTTACCTTCCTTGCGTGCATACCTGCCGCGACATCGCTTAATCAAAGATATCATCCAGGCGTCACGGTGCTGTATGAAAGCAGAGGCGGGCAGGAGACCGCCCTACGCTGCATGTCCGTCGCTCCCTCGCCATATTCCAAATTTCCCCTTATATTTCTCCCCCATCCACACTCCTGGGTCTGTCTCTTTAAGAGCGCGCGCCCCACGTGACTCCCGGAGCGAGGCGGGGGGCGGGGGGGGTGTCTCCCTCCGAACGCGTGGTCGCTTCTCATTGGCCGCCGCGCTCAGCCAATGGGAAGCGGCCATCTGGGACGCCAACGTTCGGGGGCGCCGTCGCCGCCGGCGGGCGGGCGCTCGGCCAATGGGAGAGGGCCGCGCGCGGGCTCGGGCCAATGGCAGCGCGGCGGAGGCAGGGCGAGGGGCGGTGGGAGTATAAAAGGCGGCGGCACCTCCTCCCCCCTCCGCAGTGCCGGGCGGCGCCGGGCCGGGACGGACGGAGCGAGTGTGCCCTGAGCCCCCCGCCATGAGCCCCCTCAGCGTCCTCGCCCCCGTCCTGCTCGCAGCCCTCCTGGCGGCCGCCGGCCCCACCCAGTTCTTCCGCGAGGAGTTCGGGGATGGAGGTGAGGGAGGGGCCGGGGCGGGGGTCCCTGAGGGCGGGGCCTGAGGGGGGGCTCCTGAGGTGAAGGGGTTGGGGGGGCGGTGCCTGAGGGGGCTGGGGGGAGTCTGAGGGGAGGCAGGAGGATGGGAGGACTCTCTGGTATTTTGTGAGGGGAGAGGATGGAGGGGCCTTCCCGTATTTTCTGAGGGGGGAGTGGGGGGAATTCTCCTGTGATCGGTGAGGGGAGAGAATGAGAGGACTCCCTGTGACTTATGAGGGGAGAAAGGGGGGGCACCGTTGTGTTTTCTGAGGGGAGAGAATTGAGTGACCCTCCCCCCGCCGTGATCTGTGAGGGAAGAATGGAGTAATCCTCCTCTATTCTTTAAAAAAGAATCGGGGGATTTTTCTGTTCTGTGAGGAGAGAATGGGGGAACCTTGTTGTGATCTGTGAGAGAAAAAAAGGATGGGATCCTTTTGCGGTCTGGGAGGGGAGAATGGAGGGATCCTCCTGTGATCTGTGAGGAAAAAAAGAGGATCCTTCTGTGCTCTGTGAGGAGAGAGAATAGAGGGATTCTCCTGTGATCTGTGAGGGAAAAAAAGGCGGGGATCTTTCTGTGCTCTGTGAGGAGAGAGAATAGAGGGATTTTCCTGTGATCTGTGAGGGGAAAAAAGGCGGGGATCTTTCTGTGCTCTGTGAGGAGAGAGATTGGGGTGCTCCCGTGTGCTCTTTGGAGTGACGGGGGACACAGGAGCCGCTGCTCAGGTGTGGGGACAGGGAGGATGAGGGTGCTCAGGAGTCCCCCTGGGCCAGGAAGGGTCAGCCCTGGGCAGGCAGAGCAGGTGGACAAGCAGCAGGAAAAGGATTGCGAGCAGCACAGCCCCCACATGGAGAGGCTCCCCTCTGCAACCCTAAAGCCATCCAGCAGAGAGGCCTGCCCTGAGCTCTGGGGGGGCAGGAGGGGTTTGGGGGCGCGGGGAGCCAGGCCTGCAGGAGCCCGGCGTGCTGAGCCTGCCCCTCGCAGACGCCTGGACCCGCCGGTGGGTGGAATCCAAGCACAAACCCGACTACGGGCGCTTCGTCCTCACCGCCGGCAAGTTCTACGGCGACGCCGAGAAGGACAAAGGTGAGCCAGGGTCCCGGCAGGTGGGGAGGAGCTCCGGGCTGGAGCTTTTCCCCCCCCTTGCCCACCACGCCCCATGTCCCGCAGGGATCCAGACGAGCCAGGACGCCCGGTTCTACGCCCTGTCGTCGCGCTTCGAGCCCTTCAGCAACCGCGACAAGACGCTGGTGGTGCAGTTCACCGTCAAGCACGAGCAGAACATCGACTGTGGCGGCGGCTACGTCAAGCTCTTCCCGGCCAGCCTGAGCCAGGAGGACATGCACGGCGACTCCGAGTACAACATCATGTTTGGTGGGCATCCCCCCTTGCCCCCAGACCTCTCAGAGTGGGCTCAGCCGCTCCCTGACCCCCAATATCCCCCCCCAGGGTGGTCTCAGCCCTACCTGTGTCCCCCCCCCAGACCTCTCAGAGTGGGCTCAGCCCCTCCCTGACCCCCAATGTCCCCCTCAGGGTGGTCTCAGCCCTACCTGTGTCCCTCCCCAGACCTCTCAGAGTGGGCTCAGCCCCTCCCTGACCCCCACTGTCCCCCCCAGGGTGGTCTCAGCCCCTCCCTGACCCCCAATGTCCCCCTCAGGGTGGTCTCAGCCCCTCCCTGACCCCCAATGTCCCCCTCAGGGTGGTCTCAGCCCCTCCCTGACCCCCAATGTCCCCCCCAGGGTGGTCTCAGCCCTACCTGTGTACCCCCCCAGACCTCTCAGAGTGGGCTCAGCCCCTCCCTGACCCCCAATGTCCCCCTCAGGGTGGTCTCAGCCCTACCTGTGTCCCCCCCAGACCTCTCAGAGTGGGCTCAGCCCCTTCCCTGACCCCCCCCGTGTCCCCCTCAGGATGGTCTCAGCCCCTCCCTGACCCCCAGTGTCCCCCCCAGGGTGGTCTCAGCCCCTCCCTGACCCCCACTGTCCCCCCCAGGGTGGTCTCAGCCCCTCCCTGACCCCCAATGTCCCCCCCAGGCCCCGACATCTGCGGCCCCGGCACCAAGAAGGTGCACGTGATCTTCAACTACAAAGGCAAGAACGTGTTGATCAACAAAGACATTCGCTGCAAGGTCGGTCTGGGGGGCTTTGGGGGTGCTGCTGTGCCCTGTGGGGGGGTGTCCAGCCCTGCTGAGCCCCCCCCGTGCCCCCAGGATGACGAGTTCACCCACCTGTACACGCTGGTGCTGCGGCCGGACAACACCTACGAGGTGAAGATCGACAACGCCCGCGTGGAGTCGGGGAGCCTGGAGGAGGATTGGGATTTCCTGCCCCCCAAGAAGATCAAAGACCCCGAGGCCAAGAAACCCGACGACTGGGACGAGCGGGCCAAGATCGATGACCCCGAGGACACCAAGCCCGAGGTGGGGAGGGGGCTTTGGGGGAGCTCTGAGGGGTTTCAGGGAGGGCCTGGCAGTAACTTGGGGGTCTTGTAAAAAAATCCTGCCAGGATTAAAGGGAGGATGGTGGGAGTGGAGAGTGAAGGGGTGTCTGTGACACTGTCCTGGGGGGCCACAGCAGCCCCCGGGGGGCACAGCAGCCCCCTGAGCCCCCTGACCCCTCGCAGGACTGGGACAAACCCGAGCACATCCCGGATCCTGACGCCAAGAAACCGGAGGACTGGGACGAGGAGATGGACGGGGAGTGGGAGCCCCCCGTGATCCAGAACCCCGAGTACAAGGTGAGGCCTGGGGGCCACGGGGGGGGGCTGGGGAAGGGGCTGAGCCCCCCCTGAGCCCCCCGTGTGCCCCTCAGGGCGAGTGGAGGCCGCAGCAGATCGACAACCCCGACTACAAGGGCAAGTGGGTGCACCCCGAGATCGACAACCCCGAGTACAGCCCTGACCCCCTGCTCTACTCCTACGACAGCTTCGGGGTCATCGGGCTCGACCTCTGGCAGGTGAGGGGGGTCCCGGGGGGCTGGGGGGTCCTGGGGGGCCGCAGCACCCCCTGACTCGCCCGTGCCCACAGGTGAAGTCTGGCACCATCTTTGACAACTTCCTGATCACGGACGATGAGAAACTGGCGGAGGAGATCGGGAACGAGACCTGGGGAGCCACCAAGGTGAGGGGGGGACACCTGGGAGGGCAGCGAGGGGAGCGGGGACACCGAGGTGAGGGGGGGACACCTGGGGGGACACCGAGGGGAGGGGGGGGGATGAGCCCCCAGGGTCCCCCGGTGACCCCCCGCCCCCTCCCGCAGGACGCAGAGAGGAAGATGAAGGAGCAGCAGGACGAGGAGCAGCGGAAGAAGCAGGAGGAGGAGGAGAAGCAGCAGAAAGAAGAGGAAGGGGACGATGATGGCGACGGGGACGAGGAGGAGGAGGATGAGGAGGAGCCCGAGGCCGAGCCCGAGGAGGCGGAGGCGGCCCCGCGGGACGAGCTGTGAGGGCCCCGCGCCGGGCCCCTTCTGTCTCTGTGAGACCTGGACTCTTTTCTATAGGCGCCGCCGCCCGCGGGCCCGGGGAAGCCGCGACCGCGCCGGGACCGAACCGGCACGGCCGGGACCGAACCGGCACCGGGCGCCCCGCGGGGCGAGCACTCAGGACTAGCGCCGGGGGTGGGGAGGGTGCGGACGGGGGAGGGGGTGGAGCACCGGCGGTGTCGCACGGGACTGTACGGGAGTGTCGCGATCCGGTTTCTATTAAATTAACGATCGTCCCGGCGCCGCCGCTCGTGTCTCGTTCTTGCCCCGCGCCATGTTGCTGCCGCCGCCATTTTGTGGCGCCGCGCGCGTCACGTGACCGCGCCCGGGCCGCGCCTCTAACCCCTCGTCCGTGTCACGTGATAAAGTGGGGCCGGCGCGCGCGCGGGATTTTCCCGCCGTCACGTGACGCGGGAGCGCGCCCCGCCCCCTCCGCGCGCCCCGTTCCGGTGTCACGTGACGAGAAACGGGAGGGAGGGGGGGATGCGGGAGCGAGGCGCGCGGGCGGGCGCCGTGACGCACTTCCGGCGCCGCGGCGGAAGCGGCGGGGCCGCCTAAGATGGCGGCGGCGTGAGTTGCATGTTGTGGGGCCGCCGGGAGGAGCCGCCGCCGCCCCGTCCCCGTCCCGCCATGGCGGTGACCGTGACGCTGAAGACGCTGCAGCAGCAAACCTTCAAGATCCGCATGGAGCCGCACGAGACGGTGAGGCCGCGGCGGGGCCCCCGCGGGGGGCGCGGGCGGGGCCGGGCCGGGGATGGGCCCGGTGCTCGCCCCCCCCCCCGCTCTCAGGCCGCGGCTGCACCGTGGGGGGCTCCGGAGCCTCCCGGGGTCCGCAGGGACGGGATGGACCCCGCTGAGGGGGGGCGGGGTCGGCGCGTCCCGGTGACCCCCCTTTGGGCGGAGGGGCGGCACCGGGGGGGCTCCGTGCGCCCCCTCCCCGGTTTGGGGCCGGCGGAGCGGCGGATGTCACCGAGGGGGGCGGCTCCGTGTGCTCCTGTCCCCCCGGCTTTTGGGGGGGTTCTCTTCCCCTTTTGGGGCGAACCGAGGGGGTCTCCGTGCCCCCCGTGAGGGGGGGCCGAGCGGCATCACCCGGGGGGCTCCGAGTGCCCCCAGTCCCATTTGGGGAGGGGGATCTGGCGGGGGGGGCTCCGAGTGTCCCCAGTCCCATTTGGGGAGGGGGATCTGGCGGGGGGGGGGCTCCGAGTGCCCCCAGTCCCATTTGGGGAGGGGGATCTGGCGGTGGTCGCTCCGAGTGCCCCCAGTCCCATTTGGGGAGGGGGATCTGGCGGGGGCGGGGGGCTCCGAGTGCCCCCAGTCCCATTTGGGGAGGGGGATCTGGCAGGGGGGGGGCTCCGAGTGCCCCCAGTCCCATTTGGGGAGGGGGATCTGGCGGTGGTCGCTCCGAGTGCCCCCAGTTCCATCTGAGGATTGTGCAGATTAATCTGGGAAGATTTTTTGGGATCGTTTGTGGAGATTTTTTTTGAAGATTCTTTAGGAACATTTGGGATTTTTGGGGATTTATTCAGGAAGATCCTTTGGGAACGTTTGGGATTTTTGGGGATTTATTCAGGAAGATCCTTTGGGAACGTTTGGGATCTGTGCCTGTCCTGCTCCAGGGATCCCTTGGGGAAATTCTTTAGGAACATTTGGGATTTGTGGGAATTTATTGGGGAAGATTCTTCAGGGACATTTGGGATTTGTGCCTCCCCCTGTCCTGGGGGGCTCATGGGGTCCTGGGGTGCCCTGCTCTGGGGGTCCTGGGGTGCCCTGCCTCGGGGAGCTTTTGGGGGGGTTTTGTGCCTGCCCTGCCCCGGGGGTCTCGGGGTGGGATTTGTGCCTCCCCTGCCCCGGGGGTCTCGGGGTGGGATTGGTGCCTGCCCTGGGGGTCTCAGGGGTTTTGTGCCTGCCCTGCCCCGGGGGTCTCAGGGGGTTTTTTGCCTGCCCCGGGGGTCTCAGGATGGGATTTGTGCCTGCCCTGCCCCGGGGGTCTCAGGGTGGGATTGGTGCCTGCCCTGCCCCGGGGGTCTCAGGGTGGGATTGGTGCCTGCCCCGCCCCGGGGGTCTCGGGGTGGGATTGGTGCCTGCCCTGCCCTGGGGGTCTCGGGGTGGGATTGGTGCCTGCCCCGGGGGTCTCGGGGTGGGATTGGTGCCTGCCCTGCCCTGGGGGTCTCGGGGTGGGATTTGTGCCTGCCCTGGGGGTCTCGGGGTGGGATTTGTACCTGCCCCGGGGGTCTCAGGGGATTGGTGCCTGCCCCGGGGGTCTAAGGGGATTGGTGCCTCCCCTGCCCTGGGGGTCTCGGGGTGGGATTTGTGCCTCCCCTGCCCTGGGGGTCTCGGGGTGGGATTGGTGCCTGCCCCGGGGGTCTCAGGCTGGGATTGGTGCCTGCCCCGCCCTGGGGGTCTCGGGGTGGGATTTGTACCTGCCCCGGGGGTCTCAGGGTGGGATTGGTGCCCCGCCCCGGGGGTCTCGGGGTGGGATTGGTGCCTGCCCTGCCCCGGGGGTCTCGGGGGATTGGTGCCCCGCCCCGGGGGTCTCGGGGGATTGGTGCCTGCCCCGCCCCGGGGGTCTCGGGGTGGGATTGGTGCCCCACCCCGGGGGTCTCGGGGGGCTGGGGGCCTGCCCCGGGGGTCTCGGGGGGCTGGGGGTCTGTCCTGCACTGACACCCTGGCGCAGGTGCGGGCGCTGAAGGAGAAGATCGAGGCCGAGAAGGGCAGCGAGGCCTTTCCCGTGGCCGGGCAGAAGCTGATCTACGCCGGCAAGATCCTGAGCGACGACGTGCCCATCCGCGAGTACCGCATCGACGAGAAGAACTTCGTGGTGGTCATGGTCACCAAGGTCTGCGGGCTGGGGGGCCTGGGCGAAGTCTGGGGGGTCTGGGGGGGGACTTGGCAGTTCCTGTGTAAAGCTTGGGGGGTCTGGGAGGGATTTGGGGGGTCCTGGGAGGGGAGTTGGGGGGCCCTGTGTAAAGTTTGGGGGGGTCTGGAGGGGAGTTGGGGGGTCCTGGGAGGGGAGTTGGGGGGCCCTGTGTAAAGTTTGGGGAGTCTGGGAGGGATTTGGGGGGTCCTGGGAGGGGAGTTGGGGGTCCCTGCGTAAAGTTTGAGGGGTCTAGGGGGAGGTTGCGGGGCCCTGTGCAAAGTTTGGGGGGTCTGGAGGGGGTTGGGGGTCCCTGTGTAAAGTTTGAGGGGTCTGGGAAGGATTTGGGGTCCCTGTGCAAAGTTTGGGGGGTCTGGGGGGGACCTGGCAGTTCCTGTGCAAAGTTTGGGGGGCCTGGGAGGGATTTGGGGGGCCCTGTGCAAAGTTTGGGGCGTCTGGGAGGGAATTGTGGGGCCCAGTGCAAAGTTTGGGGGGTCTGGAGGGGAGTTGGGGGGCCCTGGGAGGGGAGTTAGGGGTCCTTGTGCAAAGTTTGGGGGGTCTGGGAGGGGGTTGGGGGTCCCTGTGTAAAATTTGGGGGGGTCTGAGAGGGATTTGGGGGCCCTGTGTAAAGTTTGGGGGGTCTGGGAGGGATTTGGGGGTCCCTGTGTAAAGTTTGGGGGGTCTGAGGGGTCCCTGTGTAAAGTTTGGAAGTCTGGGAGCCTTTTGGGGAACCCAGAGGGGTCCTGGGGAGGGTGTTGGAGGTCCCCAGAGAGGCTTGGAGGGTCCCAAGGCCCTTGAGGGGGGCGTTTGGGGGTCTCAGTTGGTTCTGGGGGGACACAGGAGTCCCCCAGAGCGGGGCTGGGGGTCCCAGGGGTCTCCCCTCTGGGGGTCCCAGAGGATCCCCAACCCCCCCTTCCCCCTGCCCAGGCCAAGTCGGCGCTGGGCTCGGCCGCCCCCGAGGCCGGAGCCCCCTCGGAGCCCCCCGCAGCCCCCCCAGGGCCCCCCCCGGCCGCCGACGCTGCCCCTCCCCCCCCGGCCGCGCCCAGCGAGGAGCCCCCGGCCCAGGACCCCCCCCCTGCCCTCGCCCAGGCTGAGCCTGCAGCTGGGTGAGGGGCTGGGGGGCTCTGGGGGGGGTTTGGGGGGCGATTTTATCAGATTTTGGGGGCTGGGGGCACAGGAGGGTGTTTGGGGGGGCTGCAGTCTGGGGGAGGGGGAATTGAGAGGGGGTGGGGGTCATAAAATCAGAGTTGGGGGGAGTTCAGTGATTTTGGGGGGAGTTCGGGGGTCTGGGGTTGATTTGAGGGACGAGAGTGGAAACTTGGGGGGGGGTCACTGGTTTGGTTTTATTGGGGGGGGACAGGAGAGTTCTGGGGGCGCTGCAGGGGCTGGGGGGGTCACGGGGGTTTGGGGGGTCACAGGAGTGGGGGTCTCACGGGTTTTGGGGGTCCCCTGCATTGTTCCCCCCTCTGCTGGCAGCTCCGTTCCCCCCTCGGGCAGCTCCGGGCGCTCGGCCGACGCCGCCTCCACCCTCGGTGGGTCCTGGGGGGTCCTGGGGGTCCCATCCCAATGGCTGGGGGGTCCTGGGGGTCCCATCCCAATGGCTGGGGGGTCCTGGGGGGTCCTGGGGGTCCCATCCCAATGGCTGGGGGGTCCTGGGGATCCCATCCCAATGGCTGGGGGGTCCTGGGGGTCCCATCCCAATGGCTGGCGGGTGCAGTGAGTGGAGCAGGGGGTGGTTTCAGGTGGGGGAGGTCTCTGGGCTGGGGGGGCTCCTGGGCTGGGGTCCCTCCCAGCTGAGGGGGGGGTCTCAGGTCCCTCCCCACTGAGGGGGCTCTGGGCGGGGGTCCTGCAGTGACGGGGATCAGGGGGTGGTGTTGGGGCGGGGGTCCTGGGGTCCCTCCCAGCTCATGGGGTCTCTGGGCGGGGGGTCCTGCAGTGCCTGGGAGCAGGGGGGTGGTGCTGGGGGCGGGGGTCCCTCCCCACTGAGGGGTCCCTGGGTGGGGGTCCCGCAGTGGCGGGGAGCAGGGGTGGGGCTGGGGTGGGGGTCCCTCCCAGCTCACGGGGGTCCCGCAGTGATGGGGATCAGGGGGTGGGGCTGGGGCAGGGGTCCCTCCCGGGCGGGGGGTCCCTCCCAGCTCACGGGGGTCCCGCAGTGATGGGGATCAGGGGGTGGGGCTGGGGCGGGGGGTCCCTCCGGGCGGGGGGTCCCTCCCAGCTCATGGGGGGTCCCGCAGTGACGGGGGAGCAGGGGTGGGGCTGGGGCGGGGGTCCCTCCCAGCTCACGGGGGTCCCGCAGTGGTGGGGATCAGGGGGTGGGGCTGGGGCGGGGGTCCTGGGGTCCCTCCTCACTGAGGGGGCTCTGGGCGGGGGTCCCGCAGTGGCGGGGAGCAGGGTGGGGCTGGGGCAGGGGTCCCTCCCAGCTCACGGGGGTCCCGCAGTGACGGGCTCCGAGTACGAGACCATGCTCTCCGAGATCGTGTCCATGGGCTACGAGCGCGAGCGCGTGGTGGCCGCGCTCCGGGCCAGCTACAACAACCCCCACCGCGCCGTGGAGTACCTGCTGACGGTGAGGGGGGGTCCCGGGGGGGCTCGGGGGGGGCCCGGGCGTGGCTCTGACCCCCCCCCCGGCCCCCCCAGGGCATCCCCGGCAGCCCCGAGCCCGAGCGCCCCGCCCGTGCAGGAGTCCCGGCCCCCGGAGCAGCCCCCGCCCGAAGGTCAGCGGGCGTGGCGGTGGGCGGGGCACGACGGGTGGGGTGGGGCGGCCACACCCTCTGAGGCTCCACCCCCTTGGCGGGTGGGGTGAGCACTCAGGAATCACCTTAGGGGTGTGGCTGGGGGAGCTGCGCTGGGCTTGGGGCGTGGCTCGAGGTAAGCCACACCCACTTATGTGTGCTGTGTGCAAACCGCGCCACTTTGGGGTGTGGTCTGTGCAAGCCACACCCATCCTGAGGCTGTGGTCTCAGTAAGTCACACCCATTTTGGGGCGTGGTCTGCAATAGCGCAGTGAGTCCATGAGGTTCCACCCCATCCAGGTAGAGCTAGGGGGTGTGGTCTCACCACGCCCAAGTGTGGGTGTGGTCTCACCACACCCAAGTGTGGGTGTGGTCTCACCACGCCCAAGTGTGGGTGTGGTCTCACCACGCCCCAGTGTGGGTGTGGTCTCACCACACCCCAGTGTGGGTGTGGTCTCACCACGCCCAAGTGTGGGTGTGGTCTCACCACGCCCAAGTGTGGGTGTGGTCTCACCACGCCCCAGTGTGGTTGTGGTTTAGCCGCAGCCCATTGTGGGTGTGGCCTGACGTGGCCCCGCCCCCAGGTGAGAACCCGCTGGAGTTCCTGCGGGAGCAGCCGCAGTTCCAGAACATGCGCCAGGTGATCCAGCAGAACCCGGCCCTGCTCCCGGCCCTGCTGCAGCAGCTGGGCCAGGAGAACCCCCAGCTGCTCCAGGTACCCCCCTGAGCCCCCCCTGAGCCCACCTGGCTGAGCCCACCTGGGCTGAGCCCACCTGGCTGAGCCCACCCGGCTGAGCCCACCTGGGCTGAGCTCACCTGGCTGAGCCCACCTGGGCTGAGCCCACCTGGGCTGAGCCCACCTGGCTGAGCCCACCTGGCTGAGCCCACCTGGCTGAGCCCACCTGGCTGAGCCCACCTGTCCCCCCAGCAAATCAGCCAGCACCAGGAGCAGTTCATCCAGATGCTGAACGAGCCGCTGGGCGAGCTGGGCGAGCTGGAGGGCGAGGTGGGGGCCATGGGCGACGAGTCCCCCCAGATGAACTACATCCAGGTGACCCCGCAGGAGAAAGAAGCCATAGAGAGGGTGAGCGGGGGGCTGGGGGCGTGGGGGAGGGGGGCTGGGGGGTCTGGGGAGGGGGCTGGGGGCGTGGGGAGGGGGATTTGGGGTATGGGGTTTGGGATTTGGGGGGTCTGGGGCATTGGGTTTGGGATTTGGGGGGGTCTGGGGTGTGGGGAGGGGGATTTTGGGCATGGGTTGGGGGGAATTTGGGGGGGTCTGGGGCAAGGGGAGGGGGGCTGGGGGGGCGTGGGGAGGGGGGGTTTGGAGTGTGAGGAAGGGGGATTTGGATGGTCTGGGGTATGGGGAAGAGGGTTTGGGGGGTCTGGGGAGGGGGCTTTGGGGGTGGGGTGTGGGGAGGGGGCTGGGGGGCGTGGGGAGGGGGGTTTGGAGTGTGAGGAAGGGGGATTTGGGTGGTCTGGGGTGTGGGGTGTGGGGAGGGGGATTTGAGGACGTGGGGAGGGGGTTTGGGGTGAACCTGAGGGAAATGTTGAAGTTTGAACCCAAAATTGGCGTTGGGGGCGGTGCCAGCAGCAGGGCCCAGGCCAATATGGGGGCTGCTGTAATTAGCATTCTGAGTTAATTACCCTTAGTGGGAAATGGGATTGTGGAGGGTTGGGGACAGTGGGGACAAGAGGTGACACCAGCAGGGCCCAGTGAATATGGGGGATGCCCTAATTAGCACCAGAGTTCGTTAACGTGGATGGGAAATGTCAATAGGGCTCAGAGTGAAGGGGAACTGGGAATTGGGAATTGGGAATTGGGAACTGGGAACTGGGAACTGGGAAATGGGAATTTGGGCTGGGAGGGCTCAGGAGGGGCCGGCAGCAGGGCCCAGAGTGGACAGGGCTGGGACCCTAATTAGCGCCCAGCGCTAATTGGTGTTGATGGGCAGTGATGATTCAGGGGCCAGGTGAGTGGGTGTGAGAAAGGGAATTACTGGGGCTGGGGTTACTGGGGTCAGGAGCTGCTGCCAGTGGGACCCGGGGCACTGGGGTGGGGGTCCTGGGGCAGGGGGGCCGTTCTGGGGGTCCCAGGGCAGTTCTGGGGGTCTGGGAGCCGTTTTGGGGGTCCCAGGGGCCTTTCTGGAGGTCCCTGGGCAGTTCTGGGGGTCCCAGGGCTGTTCTGGGGGGTCCCAGGGCTGTTCTAGGGGTCTGGGGGCCGTTCTGGGGGTCCCAGGGCTGTTCTGGGGGGTCCGGGAGCCGTTCTGGGGGTCCCAGGGCTGTTCTAGGGTCTGGGGGCCATTCTGGGGGTCCAAGGGCTGTTCTGGGGGGTCTGGGGGCCATTCTGGGGGTCGGGGGGCTGTTCTGGGGGTCCCAGGGGCCGTTCTGGGGGTCCCAGGGCTGTTCTGGGGGTCTGGGGGCCGTTCTGGGGGGTCTGGGGCAGTTCTGGGGGTCCCAGGGCTGTTCTGGGGGTCTGGGGGTCGTTCTGGGGGGTCTGGGGGCCATTCTGGGGGTCCCAGGGCTGTTCTGGGGGGTCCAGGGGCCATTCTGGGGGTCCCAGGGCTGTTCTAGGGTCTGGGGGCCATTCTGGGGGTCCAGGGGCCGTTCTGGAGGTCCCTGGGTAGTTCTGGGGGGTCCAGGGGCCATTCTAGGGTCTGGGAGCCGTTCTGGGGGGTTGGGGGGCTGTTCTAAGGGTCCCAGGGCCGTTCTGGGGGTCCCAGGGGCCTTTCTGGAGGTCCCTGGGCAGTTCTGGGGGTCCAGGGGCTGTTCTGGGGGTCCCAGGGCTGTTCTGGGAGGTCCAAGGGCCATTCTAGGGTCTGGGAGCCATTCTGGGGTCCAGGGGCCGTTCTGGGGGTCCCAGAGCAGTTCTGGAGGTCCCTGGGCCGTTCTGGGGTCTGGGGGCCGTTCTGGGGGTCTGGGGGCCGCTGTGGGGGCGCAGGCCCAGCCGTAACCCCCTCCCCAGCTGAAGGCGCTGGGCTTCCCCGAGAGCCTGGTGATCCAGGCCTACTTCGCCTGCGAGAAGAACGAGAACCTGGCGGCCAACTTCCTGCTCAGCCAGAACTTCGACGACGACTGAGGGACCCCCGGCCCCCCGCCCGCCCTGGGGGGCTCCTTCCGCCTGGGGGGGGTCCCCACACCGTGAGGGGGGGTTGGGATGCAATCCAGCCTGGGGGGGGATGGGGACCCCCGGCCCTGCCCCCACCCCGGAGCAGGGGAGCCCCTCCCTGCCCTGGGGGGGGGGTCTCAGCCCCCGCTTTCTCCTGGCCCCCCTCCCCAAAATCCGACCCCCCCTCCCTGTCAGGCCCTGGGGAAGGGAGGGTGGGGGGGGGGCGGCGCCGCAGAACAACCAAAACTGGCGGCAAAGAGATTAAATGCAGAGTTTTAAACCCATTTCGGGGTGTCCTCCTTCTGTCCGGGGGGGGTCCCGGTGCCACCGGGGGCGTCACGACGTGGCCCCGGTGGGTCTGGGGGGGGTCCCGTCGCTCTCGGGGGGGGTCCCGGGGAGCGGCCGCGCCGCCGCCGCCGCCTCCGCCGCCGCCAGGGCGCTCCGGGCCGCCTCCTCCCGCTCCTGCCGCCGCCGCCGCTTCTCCTCCCGCCGCCGCTGCCGCTCCAGGTCGTCCAGCAGCTCCTGGGCTCGGGCCGAGCCGCGGGCGGGGGTCCCGGGCCGCGGGGCCGCCCCCAGCCCCGCCTCGGCCAGCAGCCGCTGCCGCCGCGCCGCCTCCGCCCGCGCGCGCTCCCGCGCGGCCTCGCGCTCCCGGCGCCAGGCGGCCACGCGGGCGGGCATCGCCGCCAGGCTGCGGGCCACCAGCTCGGCCCTGCCACACCGGGACACCGGGACACGTGGGGACAGCCCGGGGACAGCGCGATCCCCGCCACAAACCCTCCCGATTCTCCCGGTACCGCCGGGAGAGCCTCGCCAGGCCCAACGGTCCCGGTGCTCTCAGTGCCGCCCCGGTGCCATTACCGGTTCATCCCAGTCCCATTCCCGGTGCTCCCGGTTCATCCCAGTCCCATTCCTGGTACTCCCAGTCCTGTCCCAGTCCCATTCCCGGTGCTCCCAGTTCATCCCAGTCCCACTCTCGGTGCTCCCGGTGCTGCCCATCCCTATCCCGGTGCTCCCAGTTCATACCAGTCCCACTCCCGGTGCTCCCAGTCCTGTCCCGGTCCCATTCCCAGTTCTCCCCGGTCCCGTTCCCGGTGCTCCCAGTTCTCTCCGGTCCCGTTCCCGGTGCTCCCAGTGTTCCTGGTCCCATTCCCGGTGCTCCCAGTTCTCCCCGGTCCCGTTCCCGGTGCTCCCAGCCCCACCTCTCCTTTCTCCGCCGCGCCTCCTCCCTCTCCCGCTGCTCCAGCACGGCCTCCACCTCCCGGAGCGGCGGGTCCCACTCGCGCTCCTCCGCCTCCGCCTCCCGCAGCTGCTCCGGGCTGGGCCAGAGCCGCCACGCCGCCACCCCCGAGGCCTCCCCGAGCCGCCCGAACCGCCGCGCGGCCGCCCGCAGGTCCTCCGGGTCGGCGGGGGCCGGGCCCGGGCGGCGGCGCAGCGGGTCCGCCCGGTAGGGCCGCGCCGGGACCGGGACCGGCTCCGGCAGCCGCGGGCGGGCCGGGCCCAGCGCCAGCAGCGCCCGCCGCAAGGGCGCCGCCATCTTGAGCGCGCGCCGGAAGTGACGTCAAAGAGGCTGAAGGCGCGGGTGAGTATGGGGCGGGGTCTTGGTGAGGGGCGGGAGTGTGGGTGGAGCCGGGGCGTGGTCACCAGGATGGGGCGGAGCCTTGGCCGGGGTCCCGGGGGGTCCCGGAGGGTCCCGGGGGGCTCAGGGGGGTTCCGGAGGGTCTCGGGGGTCTCAGGGGAGTCCCGGGGGGTCCCGGGGGGCTCAGGGGGGTCCCGGGGGGCTCAGGGGAGTCCCGGGGGTTCCGGGATTTTTCCGGGACCGGCTGAGCCCGGGGCAGCTCAGGGGACCCCGGGGGGGCCCGGTGGGACGGGGGAGCACCGGGGGCTCATCCCGGGGGTCCCGGCAGGGTTTGGGGAGACCCCCGCGGGGGAGCGCGGCTCCTTCGGGGGGCAGCGGCCGTCCCGGAACGGCTCCGGGGGTCCGGGGGGGGCGGGGGGCGCGGTGCCAGCGACCCCCGGCTCCTCCCCGTGAATGGGGGGGGCTGGGCTGGGGGCGGAACCCCCCGAACCCCCCCGAACCTTTTCAGCCGCCGCCAAGCCCGGGGCCGCTGCCAAGCGCCGTTAACCCCTCCGTGCCCGCCGCCCGCCCCCCGGGCCCCCCCCCACCACCGGGACCTCCCCAAATCACCGGGACCCCCCCCCACCGCCGGGACCCCCCCCAAATCACCGGGAGGGGCCGGGAAGGGGGGCACGGGGAGGGCACCGGGGTTACCGGGGGGCTGCGGGCGGCGGGGCCGCTCCTCGCGGGGCCCCCGGGCCCCCCCCGCCCGCTCCGGCGGGGCCCCGGACGGGGGGGAGCCCTAATGGCTTCCAGGCCTCGGCAGCCGCCGAAAACCCGCGCGGAGCGGAGCCAAAAGCCCCCGAAATCGCCCCAAAAGCTTCCCTGGGCCTCCCGCAGGGGGGGTCCGCTGGGCCGGGCCCCCCCCCGCCCTCCGGGGGTCCCGATTTCCCCCTCCGCCGGTGGAACCGGGGCCCCCGGGCCGGGCCGGCGGGGGGGCCCCGTTTCGGGGCGGTTTTGCCCCATTTCGGGGCTCCTGCCGTTCCCGCCTTTGTCCGGTCCCGCCGCCCCCAGCCCCAGTTCCCTCCGGGGGGCGGTGGGACACCTGTGTCCCCTCCCTGCGACCCCGGGCCTGGCCGGTGACACGCTGCGGTGTCACGATGTGCCCGAAGCCTGTCGCGACATGCTGTCCCTCCCCCCCGCTCCCCGCTCCATCTGCGGTGACAGCGACACACCTGGCACGGGGGTCCCCGAGCAGCCGGTGGGGACAAGGGGGGGACACGGGGGGACACGGGGGACAGCAGGGGACACGGGGGACACGGGGGGACACCGGGGGCACGCGAGCGCTCGGGTCCCGGTCCCCTCTGCCACCCCGTCCTGTCCCCGCTGTCCCCTCCCGGTGCCCGGCGGGGCGCGGGTTTTGCCCCCCCGTGTCCCCGCGGGTGGCAGTGCCACCCCGCCGTGGGGAGGGGACACGGGGGGCGCGGGGACACCCCCGGAGCCGCTGCCGGGTCCCCTCGCTGTCCCCAAGGCCGGGTCCCCTCGGGGTGGCGGCGGCTCCGGCAGCGAAGGGGTGACAGCGGCGGTGGCGGCGGTGCCAGCGCTGGCACCGGGTGGTGACAGATGGCGGAGGGACGCGGCCGCAGCCGGAATGACAGATGAGGCTCCGCCGCCACCGCCGCTGCCATCGCCGCTGTCACTGTCACTGTCACTGTCACTGTCACTGTCAGTGCCATCGCCGTGTCGGTGCCAGTGTCACCCGCACTGCCGTGGCATTGTCATTGTCACTGCCATTGCCATGTCAGTGCCACCACCGTGTCACCCGCACCGCCGTGGCATTGTCGTTGTCACTGCCATTGCCATGTCAGTGCCACCACCGTGTCACCCGCACCAGCGTGTCGGTGCCACCACCGTGTCACCGCCAGTGTCACCCGCACCGCCACGGCCCTGGCACTGTCACCACCCCACTGCACTGTCCCTGCCCCTGTCCCTGTCCCGACACCGGCGCTGGCACCGGTCCCGTCATTGTCCTGGCACTGCCACTGTCGCCGGCGCTGCCATCGTCCCGCGGTGGCCCCCGCGCGGTGTCACCTCCGGCAGCGCCACCGCCGCTGTCGCTGTCACCTGCGGGGCCCTGCGGGGTCACAGTGACGGTGGGACGGGGCTGCGGAGGGGTGGCGGCCACCCCGTGTCCCCCCGGTGTCCCCCCGGTGTCCCCCCCTTGTCCCCCTTGTGTCCCCCCAGTGTCCCCCCGGTGTCCCCCCCGTGTCCCCCCGTGTCCCTCCCGTGTCCCCCCGTGTCCCCCCGTGTCCCCCCGGTGTCCCCTCGTGTCCCCCCCGTGTCCCCCCGGTGCCCCCCCGGTGTCCCCTCGTGTCCCCCACGCTCCATCCCGCCATGGGCGTGGCCTGTGCCACAATGGGCGTGTCACCCCAGAGAATGGGCGGTCCCATCCACACAGTGGGCGTGTCCCTACCACCGGGGCGTGTCCCCAAGGGGGCGTGTTCTCCCCACGTGGGCGTGGCCGGCGCGCGCTTCCCGCGGCAAAAGTGCGGCGGGCGCCAACTTCGGGCAAAACTTTCCCCGCGCGCCGCCGGCACCGGGACCCCCGGGACCCCCCGGCACCCCCCGGACCCGCGGAGCCCCCCGCCATGCCCCGCCGCGGCTGACACCGCCGCCATGTACTCCCCGTACTGCCTCACCCAGGTACGGCCGGGCCGGGGGGACCGGGACCGGGGGGCGCCCGGTAACGGCGGGGGTAGGAGGGTGGGGGGGGTTCCGGTGCCCTTTGCTGCTGGCCGCGATCGGCTGCTGCCCCCCTAAAATGGGCTGTAAGGGGTGCGGCTGCGACCCCTCCGCGGGCGCCGGTGCCTCCCGGGGCAGCGGGGACCGAGATGGGGCCGGTGCGGGGCTGCCGTCCCGGTGCGGCCCCGGTCCGGCTCCACGGTGCGGCGGCTCCCGGTTCTGCCTCGGTGCGGAGCGGATCTGAGCCCCGGAACGCTCGGCCCGGTGCGGCCGGGGTCCCCGCGGGAGGCGCGGGGGGCTCGGAGCGGGACCCCGGGGATGGGGCCGCCGGTGCCACGGGGGGTTTCGCGTGCCCGGCACCGCCGGGACCGGCGGGACCCCGGCCAAGGAGCGGGATTGCGGCGCCGGGACCCTCAGAGCGCGACCGGGAGGCCCCGGGGGCGACTTCGGGGGCCGGACGAGGGCGAAACCCCGCGGGGGCAGCGAGTCGGGGGGCGCCTCGTTCCGGGGGGGCCGCGGGGCGATGGCGGCGGGGTCGGCGGGGGCCGCGGTCCCGCTTTTGGGGGGGGGGGGAGGAGCAGCGGCCGCTTCTCGGGGAGGGCGCAACTCGGGGGCTGCGGCGCGGGGGTCCCGGTAGGGGTCCGCGCCCCCCCGCGCTGTCCCGGGACGCCCCCGGTGCCCCCCCGGGGCGGTTTGCGGGCCGCCCCCGCCGGGCGTTGCTGCTGCCCCCCCCGCCCCGCCGGCGTTGCCCTTTTCTCCCGCTTTTCGGGGCGGTTTTGGCGGCCGGTTGCGTCTGGGCCGGCGGCCAGCGGCGCTTCTCGCAGCTTCGGCGCCCGCCCCGCACACGCGTGTGCACGCGCCAGGGACACGCCAGCGCACACGCGTGTGCCCCGGCCCGCACCCGCCCGTGCCCGTGCCCGTGCCCGTGCCCCGCACCCCCGGGCCCCGCGTTCGGTACCGGCGCGCTCCCCCCGGGCCGCCCTGCCCGCCCCGCCGCCGCTCCGGGGCGGGTTTGGGCCGGTGCCACCGGCGGATTCCGGGCCAGGGGTTGCACCGGGAGCGCCCGGAGCGGGCTGTGGGACGGGCGGGCACGGGCTGGCCCTGGGGCAGCGGCGGGCGGTGTCCTCCCGGTGTCCCCCGGTGTCCTGGCAGCGGCTCCGGCCTCCTTGGGGACACCTCAGGCTGTGGCTGGCGGTGCCCTGCGTGTCCCCCGTGTCCCCTCGGTGTCCTCTGCATCCCTGCCGTGTCCCTGGGGGTCCCCCCGTGTCCCTCTGCATCCCTGCCGTGTCCCTGGGGGTCCCCCGGTGTCCCCTCCCTGCCGCACGGAGCCACCCCCTGCCCGTCCCCGTCCCTGTCACCATCCCGGCTGTCACCACCGGGGCGTCCCGCGCGGTGGGGACACCCCAGCCCTGTCCCGATGCCCCGGTGGCATCGGGGGGTGGTGGCCGAGCCTGTCACCGGCCCTTGGCTGCGGGGCAGGGCTGGCAGGAGCCGTGGTGGCACAGGTGTGACATGTGTGTGACAGGGCACAGGTGGGACAGCACACGTATGAAAAGGTGCAGCTGTGACACGCGTGTGATGGGTGGCAGGTGTGACACGCGTGTGACAGGGCACAGGTGTGACACCCGTGCGATGGCACACAGGTGCGACACACGCGTGTGACAGGGCACAGGTGTGAGGAGGACAGAGCCAGCACACGCGTGTGTCACAGCCCCGTGCACACGTGGCAGCCCCGCCGGTGACACGCGTGTGACACGGGTGCGTGCCAGGCGTGTGGCACGTCCCCGCCGTGTGCCAGCCCGGTGCCCCCCGTGCCGCGGCTGATGCAATCGGGGCAGGGGGAGGCACCAACCCCCGCCCTGGAGCCACACGGGGGGACACGGGGGGGACACACGGGTGGGGGACACGGGGGGACACACGGGGGGGACACACGGGGGGGACATGTGGCTTTACGTGTGCCCCCCCGGCGCTGCCGCACCCCCGTGCCGCGGTGCCGGGCTCAGCCCCCTCCCCGTGTCCCCCCCGTGTCCCCCCCGTGTCCCCCCGGTGGCTGGCGGCATCAATAATGGAGGAGCGCTCGGCCGGGCCGGGGGGGCCCTGAATTATTGATGGGCCACAAAAAGCTTTCTTGGACGCCGCAGCACCGCGGGGCCCCCCCGGCCCGGGCTGGCACCGGGCCACGGCGGGGGCCGGGCCGCGGGGTCCGCGCCGGGGCGGGAGCGGGGCCGGGGCTGCGGGGAACGCCCGGCACGGCCCGGAACGGCCGCGCCGCCAAACCGCGGCCAAACCGCGGCACCGCCCGGAGCCGCCGCCGCCGCTGCGCCCGCGGAGCCGCTCGGGACCCCCCCCCGGGGCCCCCCCCCGGCCCGGCCCGGATGCGGGGTCCCGGCTCGGCGCGGGGGAAGCGGGGGGCGGATGCCCCGGTTCCCCTCGAGCCGCCCGCACGCCGGGATGCTCCACGTGGCTGCGGGCAGGGCCGGGCGGGCGCTTCCCCTGCGCGGCCCGGGCCCCCCCCGAGCTCCGGGCACCCCCTCCCCGAGTGCCACGGTCCCCCTGCAGCGCCAGACACCCCCGCCGGTGCCGGGGTGCCCCCCGGACGCCCGCGTGTCCCCTCCCGGGCCGCCTGGTCCCCTGCCAGAAGCATCCGGCACCTTCTCTCCGAGGCCACCTGGATGCCAAGGTCCCCCCCGGGCACCGGGCCCTCCCGGGCCCCCCCGGCTCCGCGCTCGGGGGTCCAGGACGCCCCTCGCTCGCTCCCACCCCCCCGGCCGCCCTCCTCCCCCCCTCCCCACACACGGGAGGGTCTTGGCAGCGGCGTCAGGGGCCGCCGGGGGGATTTTTGGCGGCAATTCCGGCTGTTTCGGGCTGTTTTCTCTCGCGGCGAAGCCGAGGGCCGGGGGGAGCTGGCAGCGGCGCGGGAGGGCGGGCGCTGCCGGGGCGGGGGTGGGGGGCTGCTGGGGGGTGAGGGGGGGGGGAGCTCGGTTGGTTTGTGGTGGTTTTTTTTTTCCTCCTTTTTTTTTTTTTCTTTTTTTTTTTTTTTTGGCCTTTTTTTCCCTCTTTTCTGTTTTTTCTGGGCTTTTCCCTCCCGCTCCGGCGCCGCCCCCCCTGCCGCCGCGCTGGCGCTCTGCCGGGCGCTCGCAGCTGCGGACGCGGCGACGTGGCTTCGCCCGAGACTGCGGCTCAATGCGGGCCCGGCGCAGCCAATGGCAGCCCCGCGGCACCGCGGCACCGCCGCCGGACCCCGCCTCGGCACCGGGCCCCCCGCCCGCCCCGCGCCCCGCCACGGCCGCCCTCCGCCGGCCCGCGCCTCCGGAACCTTCCGCCGTGCCCGGCCCTGCGCCGGGCCGGGCCGGGCAGGGGTCCCGGGGGTCCGGGAGGGGTGGCAGGTGTTGGGGAGGGGTCCAGGTGTGCGGGCGGGGGCACCGGGGCCGGGGGCTCTTTGTCTGTGCCGGGGTTTGGGGGGGACGGAGGCGCTCGGGCCGCTGACCCCTGGCACCTGAGCCGGCCTGGGTGACACCGGGGCCGCCCTGGGGGTCACTCCGGTGTCCCGAGGGGTCACTCCGGTGTCCAGAGGGGTCCCAGGTGTCAGGGAGGGGCCCCAGGTGTCCCAAAGCCCCCCCCGCACCGAGCGGATGCTGCTGGGCCTGGCCCTGGGGTCTCGGGCGGGCACCAGGGAGGGATCCCGGGCCGGGGGGGCCACCGCGGTGCCCAGCCCCCCCCGGAAAACC
>NC_082374.1:278448-295063 GCF_027477595.1 Haemorhous mexicanus | reverse complement strand
GTGCTCCCGGTGCTGCCCATCCCCTGTCCCAGTGCTCCCAGTTCATCCCAGTCCCATTCCTGGTACTCCCCAGTCCTGTCCCAGTCCCATTCCCGGTGCTCCCAGTTCTCCCCCGGTCCCATTCCCAGTGCTCCCAGTGTTCCCCGGTCCCCATTCCCGGTGCTCCCAGTTCTCCCCGGTCCCCGTTCCCGGTGCTCCCAGTTCTCCCCGGTCCCATTCCCAGTTCTCCCCGGTCCCATTCCCGGTGCTCCCCAGTGTTCCCGGTCCCATTCCCGGTGCTCCCAGTTCTCCCCGGTCCCGTTCCCGGTGCTCCCCAGTTCTCCCCGGTCCCATTCCCGGCGCTCCCAGCCCCACCTCTCCTTTCTCCGCCGCGCCTCCTCCCTCTCTCCCGCTGCTCCAGCACGGCCTCCACCTCCCGGAGCGGCGGGTCCCACTCGCGCTCCTCCGCCTCTGCCTCCCGCAGCTGCTCCGGGCTGGGCCAGAGCCGCCACGCCGCCACCCCCGAGGCCCTCCCCGAGCCGCCCGAACCGCCGCGCGGCCGCCCGCAGGTCCTCCGGGTCGGCGGGGGCCGGGCCCGGGGCGGCGGCGCAGCGGGTCCGCCCGGTAGGGCCGCGCCGGGACCGGGACCGGCTCCGGGAGCCGCGGGCGGGCCGGGCCCAGCGCCAGCAGCGCCCGCCGCAAGGGCGCCGCCATCTTGAGCGCGCGCCGGAAGTGACGTCAAAAAGGCTGAAGGCGCGGGTGAGAATGGGGCGGGGTCTTGGTGAGGGGCGGGAGTGTGGGTGGAGCCGGGGGCGTGGGTCACCAGGATGGGGCGGAGCCTTGGCCGGGGTCCCGGGGGGGTCCCGGAGGGTCCCGGGGGGCTCAGGGGGGTTCCGGAGGGGTCTCGGGGGTCTCAGGGGAGTCCCGGGGGGTCCCGGGGGGGCTCAGGGGGGGTCCCCGGGGGGGCTCAGGGGAGTCCCGGGGGTTCCGGGATTTTTCCCGGGACCGGCTGAGCCCGGGGCAGCTCAGGGGACCCCGGGGGGGCCCGGTGGGGACGGGGGAGCACCGGGGGCTCATCCCGGGGGTCCCGGCAGGGTTTGGGGAGACCCCCGCGGGGGAGCGCGGCTCCTTCGGGGGGCAGCGGCCGTCCCGGAACGGCTCCGGGGGTCCGGGGGGGGCGGGGGGCGCGCGGTGCCAGCGACCCCCGGCTCCTCCCCGTGAATGGGGGGGGGCTGGGCTGGGGGCGGAACCCCCCGAACCCCCCCCGAACCTTTTCAGCCGCCGCCAAGCCCGGGGCCGCTGCCAAGCGCCGTTAACCCCCTCCGTGCCCGCCGCCCGCCCCCCCGGGCCCCCCCCACCACCGGGACCTCCCCAAATCACCCGGGACCCCCCCCCCCCACCGCCGGGACCCCCCCCCCAAATCACCGGGAGGGGCCGGGAAGGGGGGGCACGGGCGAGGGCACCGGGGTTACCGGGGGGGCTGCGGGCGGCGGGGGCCGCTCCTCGCGGGGCCCCCCCGGGCCCCCCCCCGCCCGCTCCGGCGGGCCCCGGTCGGGGGGGGAGCCCTAATGGCTTCCAGGCCTCGGCAGCCGCCGAAAACCCGCGCGGAGCGGAGCCAAAAGCCCCCCGAAATCGCCCCCAAAAGCTTCCCTGGGCCTCCCGCAGGGGGGGGTCCGCTGGGCCGGGCCCCCCCCCCGCCCTCCGGGGGTCCCGATTTCCCCCCCTCCGCCGGTGGAACCGGGGCCCCCGGGCCGGGCCGGCGGCGGGGGCCCCGTTTCGGGGCGGTTTTGCCCCATTTCGGGGCTCCTGCCGTTCCCGCCTTTGTCCGGTCCCCGCCGCCCCCAGCCCCAGTTCCCTCCGGGGGGCGGGGGGGACACCTGTGTCCCCCTCCCTGCGACCCCGGGCCTGGCCGGTGACACGCTGCGGTGTCACGATGTGCCCGAAGCCTGTCGCGACATGCTGTCCCTCCCCCCCGCTCCCCGCTCCATCTGCGGTGACAGCGACACACCTGGCACGGGGGTCCCCGAGCAGCCGGTGGGGACAAGGGGGGGACACGGGGGACACGGGGGGACAGCAGGGGACACGGGGGACACGGGGGGGACACCAGGGGACACGGGGGGACACCGGGGGCACGCGAGCTCTCGGGTCCCGGTCCCCTCTGCCACCGCCGTCCTGTCCCCGCTGTCCCCCTCCCGGTGCCCCGGCGGGGCGCGGGTTTTGCCCCCCCCCCCATGTCCCCCGCGGGTGGCAGTGCCACCCCCCGCCGTGGGGAGGGGACACGGGGGGCGCGGGGACACCCCCGGAGCCGCTGCCGGGTTCCCTCGCTGTCCCACAAGGCCGGGTCCCCCTCGGGGTGGCGGCGGCTCCGGCAGCGAAGGGGGTGACAGCGGCGGTGCGGCGGCGGTGCCAGCGCTGGCACCGGGTGGTGACAGATGGCGGAGGGGACGCGGCCGCAGCCGGAATGACAGATGAGGCTCCGCCGCCACCGCCGCTGCCATCGCCGCTGTCACTGTCACTGTCACTGTCACTGTCACTGTCAGTGCCATCGCCGTGTCGGTGCCAGTGTCACCCGCACTGCCGTGGCATTGTCATTGTCACTGCCATTGCCATGTCAGTGCCACCAACCGTGTCACCCGCACTGCCGTGGCATTGTCGTTGTCACTGCCATTGCCATGTCAGTGCCACCAACGTGTCACCCGCACCAGCGTGTCGGTGCCACCACCGTGTCACCGCCAGTGTCACCCCGCACCGCCCACGGCCCTGGCACTGTCACCACCCCACTGCACTGTCCCCTGTCCCTGCCCCTGCCCCTGCCCCTGTCCCTGTCCCTGTCCCTGTCCCTGTCCCTGTCCCGACACCGGCGCTGGCACCGGTCCCGTCATTGTCCTGGCACTGCCACTGTCGCCGGCGCTGCCATCATCCCGCGGTGGCCCCCGCGCGGTGTCACCTCCGGCAGCGCCACCGCCGCTGTCGCTGTCACCTGCGGGGCCCTGCGGGGTCACAGTGACGGTGGGACGGGGCTGCGGAGGGGTGGCGGCCACCCCGTGTCCCCCCGGTGTCCCCCCGGTGTCCCCCCTTGTCCCCCCGTGTCCCCCCCGTGTCCCTCCCGTGTCCCCTCGTGTCCCCTCCGTGTCCCCCCCGGTGTCCCCCCGTGTCCCTCCCGTGTCCCCCCGGTGTCCCCTCGTGTCCCTCCCGTGTCCCTCCCGTGTCCCCCCCCGGTGTCCCCCCGTGTCCCTCCCGTGTCCCCCCTCGTGTCCCCTCGTGTCCCCCACGCTCCATCCCGCCATGGGCGTGGCCTGTGCCACAATGGGCGTGTCACCCCAGAGAATGGGCCGGTCCCATCCACACCGTGGGCGTGTCCCTACCACCGGGGCGTGTCCCCAAGGGGGCGTGTTCTCCCCACGTGGGCGTGGCCGGCGCGCGCTTCCCGCGGCAAAAGTGCGGCGGGCGCCAACTTCGGGCAAAAACTTTCCCCGCGCGCCGCCGGCACCGGGACCCCCGGGACCCCCCGGCACCCCCCGGACCCGCGGAGCCCCCCGCCCATGCCCCCGCCGCGGGCTGACACCGCCGCCATGTACTCCCCGTACTGCCTCACCCAGGTACGGCCGGGCCGGGGGGACCGGGACCGGGGGGCGCCCGGTAACGGCGGGGGTAGGAGGGTGGGGGGGGTTCCGGTGCCCTTTGCTGCTGGCCGCGATCGGCTGCTGCCCCCCTAAAATGGGGTGTAAGGGGTGCGGCTGCGACCCCTCCGCGGGCGCCGGTGCCTCCCGGGGCAGCGGGGACCGAGATGGGGCCGGTGCGGGGCTGCCGTCCCGGTGCGGCCCCCGGTCCGGCTCCACGGTGCGGCGGCTCCCGGTTCTGCCTCGGTGCGGAGCGGATCTGAGCCCCGGAACGCTCGGCCCGGTGCGGCCGGGGTCCCCGCGGGAGGCGCGGGGGGCTCGGAGCGGGACCCCGGGGATGGGGCCGCCGGTGCCACGGGGGGTTTCGCGTGCCCGGCACCGCCGGGACCGGCGGGACCCCGGCCCCGGAGCGGGGTTGCGGCGCCGGGACCCTCAGAGCGACTTCGGGGGCCGGACGAGGGCGAAACCCCGCGGGGGCAGCGAGTCGGGGGGCGCCTCGTTCCGGGGGGGCCGCGGGGCGATGGCGGCGGGGTCGGGGGGGGGGCCGCGGTCCCGCTTTTGGGGGGGGGGGGGGGAGGAGCAGCGGCCGCTTCTCGGGGAGGGGCGCAACTCGGGGGCTGCGGCGCGGGGGTCCCGGTAGGGGTCCGCGCCCCCCCCGCGCTGTCCCGGGACGCCCCCGGTGCCCCCCCGGGGCGGTTTGCGGGCCGCCCCCGCCGGGCGTTGCTGCTGCCCCCCCCCGCCCCGCCGGCGTTGCCCTTTTCTCCCGCTTTTCGGGGCGGTTTTGGCGGCCGGTTGCGTCTGGGCCGGCGGCCAGCGGCGCTTCTCGCAGCTTCGGCGCCCGCCCCGCACACGCGTGTGCACGCGCCAGGGACACGCCAGCGCACACGCGTGTGCCCCGGCCCGCACCCGCCCGTGCCCGTGCCCGTGCCCGTGCCCCGCACCCCCCGGGCCCCGCGTTCGGTACCGGCGCGCTCCCCCCGGGCCGCCCTGCCCGCCCCGCCGCCGCTCCGGGGCGGGTTTGGGCCGGTGCCACCGGCGGATTCCGGGCCAGGGGTTGCACCGGGAGCGCCCGGAGCGGGCTGTGGGACGGGCGGGCACGGGGCTGGCCCTGGGGCACCGGCGGGCGGTGTCCTCCCGGTGTCCCCCCGGTGTCCAGGCAGCGGCTCCGGCCTCCTTGGGGGACACCTCAGGCTGTGGCTGGCGGTGCCCGGCGTGTCCCCTCCGTGTCCCTCCGTGTCCCTCTGCATCCCTGCCGTGTCCCTGCGGGTCCCTCCGTGTCCCCCCGTGTCCCTCTGCATCCCTGCCATGTCCCTGGGGGTCCCCCGGTGTCCCCTCCCCGCCGCACGAGCCCCCCTGCCCGTCCCCGTCCCTGTCACCATCCCGGCTGTCACCACCGGGGCGTCCCGCGCGGTGGGGACACCCCAGCCCTGTCCCGGTGCCCCGGTGGCATCGGGGGGTGGTGGCCGAGCCTGTCACCGGCCCTTGGCTGCGGGGCAGGGCTGGCAGGAGCCGTGGTGGCACAGGTGTGACATGTGTGTGACAGGGCTCAGGTGGGACAGCACACGTATGAAAAGGTGCAGCTGTGACACGCGTGTGATGGGTGGCAGGTGTGACACGCGTGTGACAGGGCACAGGTGTGACACCCGTGCGACGGCACACAGGTGCGACACACGCGTGTGACAGGGCACAGGTGTGAGGAGGACAGAGCCAGCACACGCGTGTGTCACAGCCCCGTGCACACGTGGCAGCCCCGCCGGTGACACGCGTGTGACACGGGTGCGTGCCAGGCGTGTGGCACGTCCCCGCCGTGTGCCAGCCCGGTGCCCCCCGTGCCGCGGCTGATGCAATCGGGGCAGGGGGAGGCACCAACCCCCGCCCTGGAGCCACACGGGGGGACACGGGGGGGACACACGGGTGGGGGACACGGGGGGACACGCGGGGGGGACACACGGGGGGGACACACGGGTGGGGGACACGGGGGGACACACGGGGGGGACATGCGGCTTTACGTGTGCCCCCCCGGCGCTGCCGCACCCCCGTGCCGCGGTGCCGGGCTCAGCCCCCTCCCCGTGTCCCCCCCGTGTCCCCCCCGTGTCCCCCCGGTGGCTGGCGGCATCAATAATGGAGGAGCGCTCGGCCGGGCCGGGGGGGCCCTGAATTATTGATGGGCCACAAAAAGCTTTCTTGGACGCCGCAGCACCGCGGGGCCCCCCCCGGCCCGGGCTGGCACCGGGCCACGGCGGGGGCCGGGCCGCGGGGTCCGCGCCGGGGCGGGAGCGGGGCCGGGGCTGCGGGGAACGCCCGGCACGGCCCGGAACGGGCCGCGCCGCCAAACCGCGGCCAAACCGCGGCACCGCCCGGAGCCGCCGCCGCCGCTGCGCCCGCGGAGCCGCTCGGGACCCCCCCCCCGGGCCCCCCCCCTGCCCGGCCCGGATGCGGGGGTCCCGGCTCGGCGCGGGGGAAGCGGGGGGGCGGATGCCCCGGTTCCCCTCGAGCCGCCCGCACGCCGGGATGCTCCACGTGGCTGCGGGCAGGGCCGGGCGGGCGCTTCCCCCTGCGCGGCCCGGGCCCCCCCCGAGCTCCGGGCACCCCCTCCCCGAGTGCCACGGTCCCCCTGCAGCGCCAGACACCCCCCGCCGGTGCCGGGGTGCCCCCCCGGACGCCCGCGTGTCCCCCTCCCGGGCCGCCTGGTCCCCTGCCAGAAGCATCCGGCACCTTCTCTCCGAGGCCACCTGGATGCCAAGGTCCCCCCCGGGCACCGGGGCCCTCCCGGGCCCCCCCGGCTCCGCGCTCGGGGGTCCAGGACGCCCCCTCGCTCGCTCCCACCCCCCCGGCGCCTGCCCTCCTCCCCACACACGGGAGGGTCTTGGCAGCGGCGTCAGGGGCCGCCGGGGGGATTTTTGGCGGCAATTCCGGCTGTTTCGGGCTGTTTTCTCTCGCGGCGAAGCCGAGGGCCGGGGGGAGCTGGCAGCGGCGCGGGAGGGCGGGCGCTGCCGGGGCGGGGGGGGGGGGGGCTGCTGGGGGGTGGGGGGGGGAGCTCGGTTGGTTTGTGGTGGGTTTTTTTTTTTCCTCCTTTTTTTTTTTTTCCTTTTTTTTTTTTTTTTTGGCCTTTTTTTCCCTCTTTTCTGTTTTTTCTGGGCTTTTCCCTCCCGCTCCGGCGCCGCCCCCCCTGCCGCCGCGCTGGCGCTCTGCCGGGCGCTCGCAGCTGCGGACGCGGCGACGTGGCTTCGCCCGAGACTGCGGCTCAATGCGGGCCCGGCGCAGCCAATGGCAGCCCCGCGGCACCGCGGCACCGCCGCCGGACCCCGCCTCGGCACCGGGCCCCCCGCCCGCCCCGCGCCCCGCCACGGCCGCCCTCCGCCGGCCCGCGCCTCCGGAACCTTCCGCCGTGTCCGGCCCTGCGCCGGGCCGGGCCGGGCAGGGGTCCCGGGGGTCCGGGAGGGGTGGCAGGTGTTGGGGAGGGGTCCAGGTGTGCGGGCGGGGGCACCGGGGCCGGGGGCTCTTTGTCTGTGCCGGGGTTTGGGGGGGACGAAGGCGCTCGGGCCGCTGACCCCTGGCACCTGAGCCGGCCTGGGTGACACCGGGGCCGCCCTGGGGGTCACTCCGGTGTCCCGAGGGGTCACTCCGGTGTCCAGACGGGTCCCAGGTGTCAGGGAGGGGCCCCAGGTGTCCCAAAGCCCCCCCCTGCACCGAGCGGATGCTGCTGGGCCTGGCCCTGGGGTCTCGGGCGGGCACCAGGGAGGGATCCCGGGCCGGGGGGGCCACCGCGGTGCCCAGCCCCCCCCCGGAAAACCTCCCCGCTGCGGCTTTGGGTTGAAAACCGCGAGGTTTGGTGCTGGGCGGGAGCCGCTGCCCAGGCCCGCTGCCGAAACGCCCAAATTTTGGTTTCTTTCCTTTGCACAGAGGGATTTAATTACCGGGGGGGGTGGGAAGGGGGAAAAGCGTTGGCTCCGAGTGCCGCGTCCGGGATTTTGGGGGCAGAAACGTCGGGTTTGGGCCATTCCGCGCTGGGGCCGCCACGGGGCCGGGGCAGGCGGCCAAATCCGGGGCCTTCCCGCGCCGGTGGCGGGGGGGGGCGGGACCCCCGGGAACCCCCCCGGCCCCGGGGCCGTCCTCGCCCGACCCTTTTTGCACGAGGGCTTTGCACGAGCACGAGGGGCCGCAGCAGGACCCCCCCACCCCCTGAACCTCCACCTTCCCCCCCGCGCCCGGGGTTTTTTTGGGGCGAATCCGCGGGGTTTTGGCCCAGCCCCCCCCCGGGGGTCTCAGCCTGCCCCCCCCTCCTTCCCCCCGGCCTCCCCTCCCCCCCCCCGGGGTCCCCCCGTTGCACGCGCGGGGCGCGCGCGGGGCACACTCGCCCCCCCCATTCGGGCCACGCCCCCTTCCGTTAAACCACGCCCACAGAGCCACGCCTCCTCGGACCCGGCCAATGGGGAGGCCGCTCCCCCCGCGCGCTGCGCTCCCATTGGCTGCGGCCGCTCCGGTCCCGGTGCCAAAAAGGGGCCGCGGCGGCTCCGCGCGCTCCGCGCCCGCGGCGGCGGCGGCTCCGGGATCCCCGACAGCGACACCCCCCCCCCCAAAAAAAACGGGGACCCCTGCCCGCACACACACCCGCACCGGCAGGGACACCCCGCACCGGGGCCCCCGGTACGGAGCCCCCGCACCGGGATCCCCCCATCGCCGGTAACCGGGACCCCGCGGCGGCTGCGCTGTCCCGCCAGCCGCGACCCCGCTCACCCAGCCCGCGGTTACCGGGATCCCCGACACCTGAGCGTTCCCCCCGCACGGTCCGCGCCCCCGGACCCGCCCCCGCTTCCCGGTAGTCCCCGTTAACCCCCTCCCCCCCACTCGGTTTGCGCCCCCCGTCCCCTCCTGTCGCCCCCGGTTCTGCCCCGCCGGGGCCCGACTGGCAGCTGCCTACGGCCGGGATGAGCCGCCGCGATGGTACGGACGGGACGGGCCGGGACGGGCCGGGAGCGGCGGGGCCGGGCCGGGGACCGGGGACGCGCACCGGTGGCACCGGGGACTGCGACAGCGGCCGGGCAGGGACCGGGGACCGGCGGCACCAGGAGCGGGAGAGAAGGGAAGGGGAGTGGAGGCGGTGCAGACGGGGGACGGAGGTGGCACCGGGGACTGCCGGGGACGGAGATCGGTGGCACCGGCGTTGGGCCGGCAGCAGGGACCGGCGCTGGGGATGGGGACCGGGGCGGCCGAGCCGCGACGGCAGCGGGAGCATCACCGGGAGGCGGACGGGGACGAGCGGGGAGGGACGGGGCTGTGGTGGCACCGGGGACCGGGCTGTGGCACTGCCTGAGACAGGGCTGTGGTGGCACCGGGAACGGGGCTGTGGTGGCACCGGGGACGGGGCTGTGGTGGCACCGGGATGGGGCTGTGGTGGCACCGGGACGGGGCTGTGGTGGCACCGGGGACGGGGCTGTGGTGGCACCGGGATGGGGCTGTGGTGGCACCGGGATGGGGCTGTGGCGGCACCGGGGATGGAGCTGTGGCCGTACCGGGGATGAGGCTGCAGTGACACCGGGAACGGGGCTGCGGTGACACTGGGCATGAGACTGTGGTGGTGGCACCGGGGACGGGGCTGTGGCAGTACCGGGGACGGGGACGGGACTGGGGCGGGCTCAGCCGTCCCTGCTCCGGCCACACGGGAGCCCCGCGGGACCGGGAACCGCCTCCTCCCCGGAGCACCGGGAACCCGGCGCATCCCCGCGGGGCCGGGACTGCCGGGGTCCCCCTTGGGCAGCCGGGGGTCCCCCCCCACGGGGCCGGATCCCCCATCTCCGGTGCCCGGGGGACGGGGATGGGGCCGGGAGCGGCGCGGGCGGTGCCCGGCGGGGCTCCGGTAGCCCGGCCCGGCCCAGCCCGGCCCAGCCCGTGCCTGTGCCCTCCCGTGCAGGATGAGTTCCACCCCTTCATCGAGGCGCTGCTGCCCCACGTCCGGGCCTTCTCCTACACCTGGTTCAACCTCCAGGCCCGCAAGCGCAAGTACTTCAAGAAGCACGAGAAGCGGATGTCCAAGGAGGAGGAGCGCGCCGTCAAGGACGAGCTGCTGGGCGAGAAGCCGGAGGTCAAGCAGAAATGGGCCTCGCGCCTCCTGGCCAAGCTGCGCAAGGACATCCGGCCCGAGTGCCGCGAGGACTTCGTGCTCTCCGTCACCGGCAAGAAGGCGCCGTGCTGCGTGCTCTCCAACCCCGACCAGAAGGGCAAGATCCGCCGCATCGACTGCCTGCGGCAGGCCGACAAGGTGTGGCGCCTGGACCTGGTGATGGTCATCCTCTTCAAGGGCGTCCCGCTGGAGAGCACCGACGGCGAGCGCCTGGCCAAGGCGCCGCAGTGCGCCAGCCCCGGCCTCTGCGTGCAGCCCCACCACATCGGCGTCACCATCAAGGAGCTCGACCTCTACCTGGCCTACTTCGTGCACGCGCCAGGTGAGTGAGGCCGCCGGCGGGGCCGAGCCCCCGGCCCCCGATCCCGGCGGTGGGCACGGTGCCCGGCCCCCTCCCATGTCCCGGGGGTCCTGCGCGGCCGCCCCGAGCTCCCCCCCGGGACCCCCGGCCCCCACCTGGGGCGTCCCCGGGCGGCCTCGCTCGCACAAAGCGGCGCCGAGTGCCAGCGCACGCGCCCGGCGCCGCCTGCCAAGCCCGCGTGCCAGGCTGGGCACCGGGATTGGCGCCGGGATTGGCACCGGGCACCGGGATCCGGGCTGCGGGCGCCGGGCTGTGCCAGGGGCGTGCCGAGCGCCCGTGCCTGGGGGGTCTCGGTGTCACACACGGTGCTGGGGGGGTCACACGCGTGTGCAAACACAGCTGGGGGGGGGGCACACGCGTGTGAGCACGGGGGGGAGACCCCAGCCCGGGCGCTCGCCCTCCCCACCCCTGCGGCTGCGGGGAGGGGGAGCTTTGGAGATGGATCCGGGGGCTTTGGGCAGTTTTGGGGCTGGATCCGGGGGCTTTGGGCAATTTTGGGTCTGGATCCGGGGGCTTTGGGCAGTTTTGGGGCCGGATCCGGGGGGTTTGGGTCGCTCCGGTGCCCCCGTTCTCCCCGGGCGCTGAGGGCGATGGAGCCGCTCTGGGGGTGCTCATCCGCCCCCCTCCCCAAATCCCCCTCTGCGCCCGCACACCGGACCCTGCACACCCACGGGGGGGGTCCCGGGCCCCCCCCGAGCCCCCCCCACCCCCCAGCTCCCCCCCCCGGCCCAGCTGCCGGGGCTCAAATCCCCCAAACGCGGCTCCCACCCGGCGCCGCCAAAATGGCCCCGGTTGGCACCGTGCCCCCGTGCGCGGCACGAGGCCCCGCCGGCAGCCCCAGCCCCCCCCCGCGGCCCCCCCGCGCCCCCCCCGCCCCCTCCCCACGCCGGGGGCCCTTTGGCTGCCGCGGGCCGGGGGGGGCTCGGTGCCAACCCCCCCCTTGCGCGTAAGATGGCGGCGCTTGTTGGCACCCGGAGCGCTCTGCGGCACCGCGGCCCCGCCGCCGGGACCCCCGCGCCGTGGGGACCCCCCCCGCCCCGCGCCGGGACCCCCGTGCCAAGGTGTGTCACACCCCCCCCGCCGAGCCCCCCCCCGGGCACCCCCGGCCCGGCCCGGCCCCCCCCCCGCTGCCCCTGGCACACACCCGCGGGCCCGGGGGACACCTGGGACATCGGGGTCCCCTCCCCGCGGGGGGGGCCAGGTTGGCCCCGGGGGGGTCTGAGGGGGCTGCGGAGCCCTGGGGGGGCACGCGAGGGGGCGGCGGGGGAGTGAGGACAGGGTGAGGAGGGGGCTGCAGGCAGCTCGGGGGGGTCTTTGGGGGGGCGGGGGGGGTCCAGGTGCGCCGCGGGGGCTGCCTAGGTGCGGCTCCTCCCCCTCGGCGTGGGGGACGCAGGTGCGGGGAGGGGGGGGGGACACCCCCGGGTGGGGAGGGGGCGCAGCTGCCCTGCAGCACCTGCCCCCCCCTCCACGGGTGGAGCTGGGGGGGCTCTGGGGCGGGGGGGAAGGGAGGAGGGGGCGCAGCAGGGACCCCCCCCCCCCAGTGGCTCTGGAGGGGGCTGGGGGCTGGGGGAGGACCCGGCGTGGGGCTGGGGGGTGAGCTGGGGGTGGGGGGGGGGGTCCGGCACGCGCCCGCCACTCGCGCCCCGCCCCCCACTCTCCCCCCCCACCCCCGCCGAGGTCGTGACCCCGCGCGTGCCCCGGTGACCCGTGACCCCCCCCCCGGGTGACACCGCCGGGCCGGGCGGGGGGGGCTGCTGCCCCCCGCCCTCCCCCCGGGGACGGCTCCGTGCCCTCCCGGTGAGGGGGGGGGGCACAAACAGAGCCCCGCGACCCCCGGGGGGGGGGGGGGATGGGCACGGGGGGGACCCCCGGCGATCCGGGCTGGGGGGAGGCCCTGGGGGTTCCCACGGGATGGGGGTCCCGGGGGGGGTTCCCAGGTGGTGGGGGGCAGGTGGGGGACACCGGGGGGGGCAGGACGGGGGGGATGTGGGGGGTGCCCGGGCTGCGGGTGCCCCTCCGCTCGGCACAGACAATGGGCGCTTTGTTGGCGCTGCCCGCTGGCGGGGGGGCCAGCGCATTCCTGGCCCCCGGCCCGGCCCCACGGCGGCCCCCGGCCCCCCCGGCCCGGCCCGGCCCCCTGCCAGCCCCCGACCCCCCCATCACCTGGCCGAGGGTCCCCTCGGGGGTACCGGGGGGGGACGGACACCCCCTCACCTGGCTGGGGTGGGGGAGCGGCCGGCGGGGACCCCCGGGGGGCGGCGGGCACCGGCGAGGTCCCGGCCCCGCTCACCTCGAGCGACCCCGCGGAACAACGGGCCCTTGAGCGGCGGCACCGGCTACCGGCGGCGGGGCCGGCCCCTCCCTCCCTCGCTCCCCCGGGGCAACCGCGGGGTCCCCCCCGGGGTCGGGGGGGGACGCGCTGGGCGGGGGGGGCGCCCCCGCGTCCGCGGCTGACCCCGGCTCTTTGCGCCCCCTCCCCAGATTCGGGACAGTCGGACAGCGCCAACCCGCAGGGGGACGCGGACATCAAACCACTGCCCAACGGTGCGTGCCGCCGCTGTCCCCGCGCTGTCCCCGAGGTGTCCCCAGAGTCCCCAAAGTCCCCGCAGTGTCCCCAGAGTCCCTGCAGTGTCCCCGGTGTCCCCAGAGTCCCCGAGGTGTCCCCGCAGTCCCTGCGATGTCCCCACGGTGTCCCCACAGTCCCCGCAGTGTCCCCGCGATGTCCCCTCAGTGTCCCCGCGGTGTCCCCCTCGGTGTCCCCTCAGTGTTCTCAGTGTCCCCCCGTGTCCCTCCTGTGTCAAGTCCCCCTGCAGTGTCCCCAGTTCCCCTCCTTGTCCCTGCAGTGTCACCCGTGTCCCCCCATGTCCCCCTGTCCTGTCACCCCCGGGTCCCCCCCGTGTCCCCCCACGTCCCCCAGTCCTGTCACCCCCTGCTGCCCCGGTGACCCCGCGGTTGTCCCCGTGTCCCCAGGGCACCTGACCTTCCAGGACTGCTTCGTCACCTCGGGGGTCTGGAACGTGACGGAGCTGGTGAGGGTGTCCCAGAGTAAGTGGGGACAGGGCCGGGGGGGACACCTGGGGACACCGGGGGACACCGGGGACAGGGCTGGGCTGGGGGACACCGAGGGGACACCTGGGGACACCGGGGGGACACCGGGGGACAGAGCCAGGCGCATCGAGGCTGGGGGGACACCAGGGAGGTCCAGGGGGAACCCTGGGGGGACACTGGGGGGACACCAGGGGGACACGGGAGGGGACAGAGCCTGGGATGGCACAGGGGGGACACGGGGGGGGAGGGCCGGGCTGGGGGGGACACTGTGGGGACACTGGGGGGAGGGGACAGAGCCTGGGATGGCACTGGGGGGGGACAGGAGGACGCAGGAGCGGAGGGGACACGGGGAGGGGGCCGGAGGGGGGGTGGCCGCCCTGCGTGGGTCCCCCCACGTGCCCCCCGTGTCCCCCCAGCCCCCGTGGCCACGGCGTCGGGCCCCAACTTCTCCCTGGCTGACCTGGAGAGCCCGGGGGGCTACTACAACATCAGCCCCGTGGCCCTGGGCCGCCGGCCCCTGGGGCCCCCCTCCGCCAGGTACCCGCGACCCCCGACCCCTGACACCCCCCGCCCCCCTTTGGGGGGTGCTCCCCCAGCCAGCCCCCCCTTTTTGGGGCGCTCCCAGCCCCCGCGACCACCCCAAGCCTCGGGGTCTGGACGTTCTCCCTGGCGCCCCACAAACCCCTGGGACCCCCAGACCTGCCCGGGCCCCCCCCATTTGGGGGTTCACCCCCCAGCCCCTGGGGTTTGGGGGGGGGGGGTCTCCTTCGCATCCCGCGAGCAGCTGGGACCCCCCCCCCCCCCCACACACCTTGGCCCCTCCGGACACCTGGGTCCTGTTTGGGGGGGCGGTGGGACCCCCGGCCTGCCCTGGACACCTCGTGGGGTGACACCCTGACCCCGGAGGTGACACCCCTGACCCCGGAGGTGACACCCCAGTCCCTGGAGGTGACACCCCTGGCCCCGGAGGTGACACCCTGCCCCCGGAGGTGACACCCTGCCCCCGGAGGTGACACCCCAGTCCCTGGAGGTGACACCCTGACCCCCGGAGGTGACACCCCTGGCCCCGGAGGTGACTCCTGCCCCCGGAGGTGACACCCTGCCCCCGGAGGTGACACCCTGACCCCGGAGGTGACACCTGGCCCCGGAGGTGACACCCTGACCCCGGAGGTGACACCTGGCCCTGGAGGTGACACCCCTGTCCCCACAGCGGCCCCAAGCGCCCCAAGGCGCTGGACGAGGGTGACCTGGAGGGTCCCGGGGACGACGTCTTCTACCCCGGCCCGGGGCGGTCCCCAGCCCCCGGCAGCAGCCAGGGGCCCTGGGGGGGGGGACGTTGACACCGGTGGGTGACACACGGGGGGGGCGGGGGGGGGCGACAGCCTTGGGGGGACACGGGGGGGGTCCTGGGGACAGCTGTGGCCGAGGTGGGGGGGACGGGGGACATGGGGAGGGACATGGGGGGGGGACACCGGGCGGGCGGGGGGGGGGTAACGGGGAGGGTCTGGGGGCACCGGGGGGACACCGGGGGGGGCACCGGGGAGGGCGGGTCGGTGCCGGAGGGTCTGGGGGCGCGCGGGGGGAGCTCTGGGGAGGGGGCGCGCGGGGGTGCCGGGGTTGCGGCCGCCCCGCCCCGACCCCCTGGGCGCCCCCAGGCCCGGCGGCGCTGAAGAAGTCGGGGAAGCTGGATTTCTGCAGCGCGCTCTCGGGGCACGGCGCCGCGCCCCGCATGGCCTTCGGCCACCACCCCCTGCCCGTCCTGGCCGGCGTCCGCCCCGGTGAGACCCCACACCCCCGGAGCTCCTTCCCGCGGGCCCGGGGGGCCGCCGGGCGACCCCGGGCCGGGGGGGCGGCGTCCCTGGGAGCGGCCGGGGCGGGCGGGGCGGGCGGGCGGGGGTCGGGCCGGCCCCGGGGGGGTCCCGCGGCCGCTGGCGCTGAGGGTCCCTGCAGGCAGCCCGCGGGCCACGGCCTCGGCGCTGCACTTCCCGTCGGGGTCCCTCCTGCCCCAGTCGAGCCCCTACTTCGCCCACCCCACCATCCGCTACCACCACGGGCAGGACTCGCTCAAGGACTTCGTGCAGTTCGTCTGCGCCGACGGCGCCGCCCAGGGCCCCCAGGTGCGGCGGGGACGGGCCCGGGGGGCGCGGGGACGCCCGGGGGGCGCGGGGACGCGCGGGGACACCGGGACCGCCCCTCCCCCGGCGGGGCGGGGCCGCGCCCTGGATGCAAATGAGGCTGAGGAGGCGGGGCGTGTATGCAGATGAGGCGCGAATAGGTGCGCGCTATGCAAATGAGGCGAGGAGGGCGGTGTCTGTATGCAAATATACCACAGGGGCGGGGTCTGTATGCAAATACACCACAGAGGCGGGGTCTGTATGCAAATACACCACAGAGGGCGGGGTCTGTATGCAAACGAGCCCAGGTGGCCGCGCCGGCTGCGGAGGGGGTGACGGGGACCCCCCCCCCCCCCAAAACTCCGCCCTGGGACCCCCAGCTCGGGGACCCCCCCTCACCTGGGGAGCCCCACCTGGGGGATCCCCCTGCGGGACCCCCACGTGGAACCCCCACCTGGGCGCACCCCGGGGGTCCCTCCGCGACCCCCGCCCGCCCCCCCCCCTCCCCCCCCCCGCCTGCCGCCGGTGCCGCTGCCCGTCCCGGGGGTCCCGGGGGTCGCGGGGGTCCCGGGGGTCCGTCACCGTGTTCTCGTTGCAGCCGTGCGGGGGCGCAGGGCCGGGCCGGGGGGGGCTGCGGGGGCCCCCCTGCCCCGACCCCTGCCCCTGCCCCCGCCGGAGCCCAAAGCCCCCAGCGGCCCCCCCGGCGGAGCCCCCGCCGCACCCCGTAAGTGCCCCCCGCCCCCCCCCGGGACCCCCGGGACCCCCGGCACCCCCCGCCCCCCACGGCTCCCCCCGCGCCCGCAGCCGGGCCCTGGCCGTGGGGGGCGGGGGGCAGGGGGGGCAGGGCAGGTGGGGTGCAGACAGGTGAGGGTGCAGACAGGTGAGGGGTGCAGACAGGTGAGGGTGCAGACAGGTGAGGGGTGCCCTGCTGGGGGTGCAGAAGAGAGGTGCAGGTGCCCAGGTGGGGGCACACAGGGGTCCCAGCAGAGGGGCACGGACAGGTGAGGAGTGCCCAGGTGTGGGGTGCAGCTCTGGGGTGCAGGTGCTCAGCTGTGGGGTGCAGGTGCCCAGGTGTGCAGTACGGGTGCCCAGGTGTGCAGTACGGGTGCCCAGGTGTGGCTGCCGCTGGGGGGTGCAGGGCATGTCAGGTGCCACCTGGGGAGCTCCGGGCTGGTGCCAGCAGCCGCCCCAGGGTGCCCCAGCACAGGGTGGCACCTGGGACCCAGGTGGTCACCAGGGCAGGTGGCAGGAGGAGGGGCAGTAGGTGCCAGGTGACACAGTGACCCAGGTGGCAGGACTGGGTGCCAGCAGGTGACAGGTGCCAGAGTGCCCCAGGTGACACAGTGACCCAGGTGCCAGCAGGTGCCAGGTG